>NC_058405.1:118144261-118336212 GCF_002201575.2 Neomonachus schauinslandi | reverse complement strand
GAAAGAAAGAAAGAAAGAAAGAAAGAAAGAAAGAAAGAAAGAAAGAAAGAGAAAGATGCATAGACAAAAGGAAAAAAGATGCATAGGCCATGTAGAGAGCAAAAGAAAACTTCAAAAAATCTACACTGTCTCCAAATCCATCCATAAAATAAAGTAAGGATGCTTATGAAAAAAAAGGGGGGCAGAAAACAAAAAAAGTAAAATATAGATAATTAAAATTTAAAAATTGAAGGCTAATAAAACAGCACTCAGAAAATAAGAACATTTTTAAAGTTCTACAAAGTGATAGATAGTTGAAAAGAAAACATGAACAAATTAGATGATCAATACATAAGAACAATGTTAGGATAGCTGAGGCACCATGGAACCAGCCATACTGCCTGGGTTTGAAACCTGATCCTTAAGTTACCAGCAGACTTACCTCACTAGTTACATGACATGGGCAGTCAGCTATTTTATTTATAAATTAGGGATAATAGTTGGATCTTCCTCATATGATTGTAAGAAATTAAATGTTAATATTAGCAAAACTCCAAGAACAGAACCTGGTAAGTTATAAATAGTATATCATGTTTATTACAAATTGGTGTCCCTTTATTCCTTCAGTGATCTTAATTTTCCTTTAAAGGTTTAAGGTTAAGCTTAGGGTTTGTTGAGGTACCCTTCTGACATCATTCAGTTCTGTTCAAATATCATCTCTTCAGTGAGGCAGCTCTAATCATCGTGTCTAAGATATAGCCCCACATCCTCTCTCTTTATCCAACTTTATTTTTATTGTAGTATCTATTTCAACTTGAAATTGTATTATAAATGTATTGATTTATTGTTATCTTTGTTCTCCATAACTGGAGTATATGTTCCATAGGGCAGGAACTTTGTCTATTGTGTATATCCCTGCATCTTCAATGCCTAGAAAAGTCCCTGGCACACAGTAGGTGCTCAATAAGTAACTGCTTATCATAGCAAAGCAGAGTGGTTAAGATTTAAAGCTTTAGAATAAAACTGCTTGTGTTCAAATTCCACTTCTGCCATTTAGCAGCTCTGTGGTCTTTAGCAATTTACCTAACTTGCACGCCACTCATTTAGCAAAATTGGGATAAAAATAGTAGCACCTATTTTTAATGTTGTGATGTTTCAATACATATAAAACTCTTTGAAGACTGTTTGGCATCTATCACTTATAGATGTCAGCTATTATTATTTCTAACCTATGTTAAGAGAATGAAAGCACAAATGGATTTATGAATGAATAAATAAATGAAGAGTATAGGGGAAAGAGGACGTTTATTTATTCACTGCCCTCCTCAATTCTTTTATGACGGTCATGTTGTTCCTTGTTACCTTCATAATGCTTAGAAAATTAATTTCAACATTAAGGAAAATAAGGAATATCTGTGTTTTGTTGTTGTTGTTTTTTCCTATAGAAAAGAAAGCATGTGGTTTAAGATGTCTTTCCCACTTCTCAGTTTTCTTTGCCACAAACATACTGCCCTCAACCTTGAAGTTCATTTCAGGTGACTCAAAATGAGAATAACAGCTGTGCAAATATGACAGTCATTCGCTTTTACTGTCTTTTCTCCCCAGACTCATAATCCAAAGTTTGCCCTTCCATGCCCTGCTTTCTGAGAGGCTGAATTCCGTGTACTGTGTCGCTTTCACTTTTTTTTTTTTTTTACTTTCAGGGGCTCCAGTTGGATTCCACAAATGAGAGACACAGATAAGAAATCAGAAAAAAGGAAGAGAGAGCATGAGAAGGGTAAGCCCGGTCCCCCCATCTCCACTCAGGGTACCCATAGCGCAGTGGCTGCATCCCTCTGTAGCCAAAGCTGCGGTGGGCCTGCCCCTCCTCTATAGACCCACATTCCTCTGATTCTCCATTCCTTGTCCTTTCCATGTAAAGGGCTTTCCCAAAGTCTCATATACCCACTTACAAAACCGTAGAATTATTTTTTTCCTGGTTCAACAAAAAGATCTTATAATAAAAGCTGAATGTGGAAAATAAAAAAATTATCATTTTATTTTTAACAAAGAACTAGTTAACTGAAAAAAATAAATTAGAAAATTCTAAGTGGTAAATTTTTTATTTACTTATTTTTTATTATTATGTTATGTTAATCACCATACATTACATGGTTAGTTTTTTTTTTTTTTTTTTAAGATTTTTTTAATTTATTTATTTGACGGAGAGAGACACAGTGAGAGAGGGAACACAAGCAGGGGGAGTGGGAGAGGGAGAAGCAGGCTTCCTGCCAAGCAGGGAGCCCGATGTGGGACTCGATCCCAGGACCCTGGGATCATGACCTGAGCCGAAGGCAGACGCCCAACGACTGAGCCACCCAGGCGCCCTACATGGTTAGTTTTTGATGTAGTGTTCCATGATTCATTGTTTGCGTATAACACCCAGTGCTCCATGCAGAACATGCCCTCTTTAATACCCATCACCAGGATAAGCAATCCCCCCACCCCCTCCCCTCTAGAACCCTCAGTTTGTTTCTCAGAGTCCATCGTCTCTCATGGTTCATCTCCCCCTCCGATTCCCCCCTTTCATTCTTCCCCTCCTGCTATCTTCTTCTTCTTCTTTTTTTTTTTAACATATAATGTATGGTTTATTTCAGGGGTACAGATCTGTGATTCAACAGTCTTGCACAATTCACACTGCTCACCATTGCACATACCCTCCCCAATGTCTATCACCCAGCCACCCCATCCCTCCCACCCCCCCACCACTCCAGCAGCCCTCAGTTTGTTTCCTGAGATTAAGAATTCCTCATATCAGTGAGGTCATATGATACATGTCTTTCTCTGATTGACTTATTTCGCTCAACATAACACCCTCCAGCTCCATCCACGTCATTACAAATGGCAAGATCTCATTCCTTTTGATGGCTGCATAATATTCCATTGTATATATATACCACTTCTTCTTTATCCATTTATCTGTCAATGGACATCTGGGCTCTTCCCAGAGTTGGCTATTGTGGACATTGCTGCTGTAAACATCGGGGTGCATGTACCCCTGTGGATCCCTACATTTGTATCTTTGGGGTAAATTCCCAGTAGTGCAATTGCTGGATCGTATGGTAGCTCTATTTTCAACTTTTTGAGGAACCTCCACACTGTTTCCCAGAGTGGCTGTACCAGCTTGCATTCCCACCAACAGTGTAGGAGGGTTCCCCTTTCTCCACATCCCCGCCAACATCTGTCATTTTCTGACTTGTTCATTTTAGCCATTCTGACTGGTGTGAGGTGGTATCTCATTGAGGTTTTGATTTGGATTTCCCTGATGCCGAGCAATGCTCAGCACTTTTTCATGGGTCTGTTGGCCATTTGGATGTCTTCTTTGGAAAAATGTCTGTTCATGTCTTCTGCCCATTTCTTGATTGGATTCTTTGTTCTTTGGGTGTTGAGTTTGATAAGTTCTTTATAGATTTTGGATACTAGCCCTTTATCTGATATGTCATTTGCAAATATCTTCTCCCATTCTGTCGCTTGTCTTTTGGTTTTGTTGACTGTTTCTTTTGCTGTGCAAAAGCTTTTTGTCTTGATGAAGTCTCAATAGTTCATTTTGCTCTTGCTTCCCTTGCCTTTGGCGATGTTTCTAGGAAGAAGTGGCTGCAGCTGAGGTCGAAGAGGTTGCTGCCTGTGTTCTCCTTTAGGATTTGGAAGGACTCCTGTCTCACATTTAGGTTTTTCAACCATTTGGAGTCTATTTTTGTGTGTGGTGTAAGGAAATGGCCCAGTTTCATTCTTCTGCATGTGGCTATCCAATTTTCCCAACACCATTTGTTGAAGAGACTGTCTTTTTCCCATTGGACATTCTTTCCTGCTTTGTCAAAGATTAGTTGACCATAGAGTTGAGGGTCCATTTCTGGGCTCTCTATTCTGTTCCATTGATCTATGTGTCTGTTTTTGTGCCAGCACCATGCTGTCTTGATGATGACAGCTTTGTAATAGAGCTGGAAGTCCGGAATTGTGATGCCGCCAGCTTTGCTTTTCTTTTTCAACATTCCTCTGGCTATTGGGGGTCTTTTCTGGTTCCATACAAATTTTAGGATTATTTGTTCCATTTCTTTGAAAAAAGTGGATGGTATTTTGATGGGGATTGCATTGAATGTGTAGATTGCTCTAGATAGCATTGACATCTTCACAATATTTATTCTTCCAATCCATGAGCATGGAACGTTTTTCCATTTCTTTGTGTCTTCCCCAATTTCTTTCATGAGTATTTTAGGTTTTCTGAGTACAGATTCTTTGCCTCTTTGGTTAGATTTATTCCTAGGTATCTTATGGTTTTGGGTGCAATTGTAAATGGGATCAATTCCTTAATTTCTCTTTCTTCTGTCTTGTTGTTGGTGTATAGGAATGCTACTGATATCTGGGCATTGATTTTATATCCTGCCCCTTTACTGAATTCCTGTATGAGTTCTAGTAGTTTTTGGGTGGAGTCTTTTGGGTTTTCCACATAAAGTATCATATCATCTACAGAGTGAGAGTTTGACTTCTTCTTTGCCAATTTGGATGCCTTTTATTTCTTTTTGTTGTCTGATTGCTGTGGCTAGAACTTTTAATACTATGTTGAATAGCAGTGGTGATAGTAGACATCCCTGCCGTGTTCCTGACCTTAGGGGGAAAGCTCTCAGTTTTTCCCCACTGAGAATGATATTCACTGTGGGTTTTTCATAGATGGCTTTTATGATATTGAGGTATGTACCCTCTATCCCTATACTCTGAAGAGTTTTGATCAAGAAAGGATGCAGTACTTTGTCATATGCTTTTTCTGCATCTATTGAGAGGATCCTATGGTTCTTGTTCTTTCTCTTATTAATGTATTGTATCACATAGATTGATTTGCGGATGTTGAACCAAACTTGCAGCCCAGGTATAAATCCCACTTGGTCGTGGTAAGTAATCCTTTTAATGTACTGTTGGATTATAATGGCTAGTATTTTGTTGAGAATTTTTGCATCCATGTTCATCAAGGATATTGGTCTGTAATTCCCCTTTTTAATGGGGTCTTTGGTTTGGGGATCAAGGTAATGGTGGCCTCATAAAATGAGTTTGGAAGTTTTCTTTCCATTTCTATTTTTTGGAAAATTTCAGAAGAATAGGTATAGTTCTTCTTTAAATGTTTGGTAGAATTTCCCTGGGAAGCCATCTGACCCTGGGGTTTTGTTTGTTGGCAGATTTTTGATGACTGCTTCAATATCCTTAGTGGTTATAGGTCTGTTCAGGTTTTCTATTTCTTCCTGGTTCAGTTTTGGTAGTTAATACATTTCTAGGAATGCATCCATTTCTTCCAGGTTATCTAATTTGCTGGCATATAATTGCTCATAATACTTTCTTATAATTGTTTGTATTTCTTTGGTGTTGGTTGTGATCTCTCCTCTTTCTTTCATGATTTTGTTGATTTGGGTCATTTCTCTTTTCTTTTTTTTTTTTAGATTTTATTCATTTATTTGACAGAGAGAGAGACACAGCGAGAGAGGGAAAACAAGCAGGGGGAGTGGGAGAGGGAGAAGCAGGCTTCCCGCGGAACAGGGAGCCCGATGCGGGGCTCGATCCCAGGACCCTGGGATCACAACCCAAGCCGAAGGCAGACGCTTAACGACTGAGCCACCCAGGTGCCCCTCTCTTTTCTTTTTGATAAGTCTGGCCAGGGGGTTATCAATCTTGTTAATTCTTTCAAAGAACCAGCTCCTAGTTTCATTGATCTGTTCTACTGTTTTTTGGTTTCTATTTCATTGATTTCTGCTCTGATCCTTATTATTTCTCTTCTTCTGCTGGGTTTAGGCTTTATTTGCTGTTCTTTCTCCAGCTCCTTTAGGTGTAGGGTTAGGTTGTGTATTTGAGACCTTTCTTGTTTCTTGAGAAAAGCTTGTATTGCTATATACTTTCCTCTTAGGACTGCCTTTGCTGTATCCCAAAGATTTTGAACAGTTGTGTTTTCATTTTCATTGGTTTCCATGAATTTTTTTAATTCTTCTTTAATTTCCTGGATGACCCATTCATTCTTTAGTAGGATGCTCTTTAGCCTCCATGTATTTGAGTTCTTTCTGACTTTCCTCTTGTGATTGAGTTCTAGTTTCAAAGCACTGTGGTCTGAAAATATGCAGGGAATGATCCCAACCTTTTGGTACCAGTTGAGACCTGATTTGTGACCTAGGATGTGATCTATTCTGGAGAATGTTCCATGGGCACCAGAGAAGAATCTGTATTCTGTTGCTTTGGGATGGAATGTTCTGAATATATCTGTGAAGTCCACTTGGTCCAGTGTGTCATTTAAAGTCTTTATTTCCTTGTTGATCTTTTGCTTAGACGATCTGTCCATTTCAGTGAAGGGGGTGTTAAAGTCCCCCACTATTATTGTATTGTTGTCGATGTGTTTCTTTGCTTTTGTTATTAATTGTCTTATATAATTGGCTGCTCCCATGTTAGGGGCATAGATATTTACAATTGTTAGATCTTCTTGTTGGATAGACCCTTTAAGTAGGATATAGTGTCCTTCCTCATCTCTTATTACAGTCTTTGGTTTAAAATCTAATTTTTCTGGTATAAGGATTGGCACCCCAGAGTTCTTTTGGTGTCCATTAGCATGGTAAATGGTTTTCCACCCCTTCACTTTCAACCTGGGGGTGTCTTTGGGTCTAAGATGACTCTCTTACAGACAGCATATCAATGGGTCTTGTTTTTTTTTTTTTTTTTATCCAATCTGATAGCCTGTGTCTTTTGATTGGGGCATTTAGCCCATTTACATTCAGGGTAACTATTGAAAGTTATGAATTTAGTGCCATTGTATTGCCTGTAAGGTGACTGTTACTGTATATTGTCTCTGTTCCTTTCTGGTCTGTGTTACTTTTAGGCTCTCTCTTTGCTTAGAGGACCCCTTTCAAGATTTCTTGTAGGGCTGGTTTCATGTTTGCAAATTCCTTTAGTTTTTGTTTGTCCTGGAAGCTTTTTATCTCTCCTTCTATTTTCAATGACAGCCTAGCTGGATATAGTATTCTTGGCTGCATATTTTTCTCATTTAGTGCTCTGAATATATCCTGCCAGTCCTTTCTGGCCTGCCAGGTCTCTGTGGATAGGTCTGTTGCCAATCTAATATTTCTACCATTGTAGGTTACAGAACTCTTGTCCTGAGCTGCTTTCAGGTTTTTCTCTTTGTCTCTGAGACTGGTAAGTTTTACTATTAGATGTCGGGGTGTTGACCTATTTTTATTGATTTTGAGAGGTGTTCTCTGTGCCTCCTGGATTTTGATGCCTGTTTCCTTCCCCAAATTAGGGAAGTTCTCTGCTATAATTTGCTCCAATATACCTTCTGCCCCTCTCTCTCTTTCTTCTTCTTCTGGTATCTCAATTATTCTAATGTTGTTTCATCTTATGGTATCACCTATCTCTCGAATTCTGCCCTCGTGATCCAGTAGTTGTTTATCTCTCTTCTTCTCAGCTTCTTAATTTTCCATCATTTGGTCTTCTATATCACTAATTCTCTCTTCTGCCTCAGTTATCCTTGCAGTTAGAGCCTCCATTTTTTATTGCACCTCATCAATAGCCTTTTTGATTTCGACTTGGTTAGATTTTAGTTCTTTTATTTCTCCAAAAAGGGTTTCTCTAATAACTTCCATGGTTTTTAAGCCCAGCTAGTATCTTTAAAATCATGATTCTGAACTCTAGTTCCAACATCTTATTAATGTCTGTATTGATTAGGTCCCTGGCAGTCAGTACTGCCTCTTGTTCTTTTTGTTGAGGTGATTTTTTCCATCTTATCATTTTGTCCAGAGGAGAATAGATGAATGAGAGAACAAAATGCTAACAGGGTAACAACGTCCCCAGAAAATATACACTAAACAAATCGGAAAAGACCTAAAACCAGGGGAAAAGAAAGGGAAAGAAGGAAAAAAAAAAAAAAGAAAAAGATAGAAACAAAAACAAAACAAAACAAAAAACAGAATATGATCAAATATGATCTGATGCATAGATCAGTGCCACATACTAGATTCTGGGTGTATTTTGGTCTGTTAGAAGAAAGTGCCTCCCAAAATTTTAAAGAAAGAGAAACTTATATATGTACAAAAATAAGGGTAAATATGATGAAAAGATGGAATATGACTGTAAAGATGAAAATTATAAAAGATTTTATAAAAGGAATTGATAAGATAAGAAGTTGGTTGAAGAAAGAAAGAAGAGGATTTAAAAAAAAAAAGGGGAGCAAATGTGATCAGGCAGGAGACTAGGACAAAGCCATACACTAGAGATTTAGGGTATATTTTGACCTGTTAGAAAAACTGTATCTCAAAATTTTAAAGAGAAAACAACTTATAAATATATATGAAAAATAAGGGTAACTACTAAGGAGGGATAGAATATGACTCTAAAATGAAAAATAAAAAAAATTTTTTAAAAAAGGGATTGATAAGATGTTGAGTGAAAAACGAAAAAGAAAAATTAAAAAAAAAAAAGAAAAAGAAAGTTAAAAAAAATTAACTTTGAAAGACTAAAGAATCATGTGAAAAAAGCCATGGATTCTATGTGCATTATTCCCCTAGCGCTGGAGTTCTGCCGTTCTCATTGATGGGTAAACTTGGTCTTGGCTGGCTGTTCTCGCGGACCTTCTGGGGGAGGGGCCTGTTGCCGTGGTTCCCAAATGTCTTTGCCAGAGGTGGAATTGCCCCGCCCTTGCTGGTCTGGGCTAAGTAATCTGCTCAGGTTTGCTCTTGGGAGCTTTTGTTCCCTGCAAGCTTTCCGCACAGCTTTGGAGGATGACAGTGAAGATGGCGGCCTCCCAATCTCTGCCCCAGAGGAGCCGAGAACTCGGGGCCCCACTCCTCAGTGCGCCCCCAGAGAAAACAGTCAGTCACTCCCGTCTCCCCGGTCCCCCGCTACACTCCATGCTCACTCACCCTGTGACTGAGCATTTCTATCTCTGGCACACAACCCCGTGTGGAGTCTCCAAACCCAGCCGATCCCTGCAGTGCGCTCCTGCACCACTCCTCCTGGGGGAGGAAGAGGAGTCTCCCCAGATCTGCTGCTTGTTGGGTCCCTGCTGGAGGAGCAGTGGCCCGACTGTGCCTCAGATCATGGTTTATGGCAACCCTGAGCTGCGAGCCTACTCCTCGGCTCTGTCTTTGCAGCCAGCTTCCCTGCTCCGATACCTGGGAGCTCTGCCACACTCAGGCACCCCTGGTCTTTCTGTGACCCTGAGGGTCCTGAGACCACACTGTCCCAGCGAGGGTTCCACCCCCCCGCTTAGCCACTGGAGCGACGTCTCTCAGTGGAGCCGACTTCTAAAAGTTCTGATTTTGTGCTCCGTGGCTCTATCACTTGCCAGAAGCAGCGGACGGAGGCCCCCTCCCCCGCCGTCTATCCTCCCGAATATTGCCTCGGATTCACTTCTCTGCATGTCCTACCTTCCAGAAAGCAGTCGCTGTTCTGTTCAGAGAGTTGCTGCTATTCTTTTCTTCGATCTCCTGTTGAGTTCGTAGGTGTTCAGAATGGTTTGATCCCTATCAAGCTGAATTCCTGGGACCAGACAAAATCCAGGTCTCCTACTCCTCTGCCATCTTGCTCCGCCCCCACTAAGTGGTAAATTTTTAAGGGAGGAAGTAATTAAAACCTCTATAAATAAAATTAATACAGATTTTTTATACTTAAGAAATATATCAATCTAGTTTTCCAGATTGATTAAGTGTCTATACACAGAAGAGTCTAAAATCTTCACAGAGACATCCTCAGAGGAACATGCATATGGATAAAGGTATATATTCAACCAAAAATAATTAAGCAATCATTAAACAGATGAATACTTTTATTCATTTTTTAGTTCCCAAAGATTTTTCACTACAAACTCATGTTATGTTGATGTCTTTAAAATGCAGAAATAGATATTTATTTAGAGTACATTAACTATCAGTGTCAATGGTTTTATTCTTCTCCAATTATTCATCCTTAGAGCCATTTTTTTTTTCCTCAAAAAATCAGGTATGAGGTGAATGGTGAATAGGAGGGACAGTATCAGTGCAATCAAAATACAAAGTACCCCATTTTGCCTTCTCTGAGGCTGACATTAGGAGAGTTTGAGTGGTTATTTTCATTTTAAAAATGCATACCTAGGAGACTTAACATTTGTCTTGATAGAGGAATGTTTGAACATTTTTATGCCAGGTTATTTTTCTCCTATGATCGTCAATCGCAAATTATCATCCAAAATTCCAAAGAATTTACTCCTGAGAGTTTAGCTAAAACTAATTTCTTTCCAGAGATTTTTAGCAGAACAGTTTGTGGACTTAATCACAAGCAAAGATCTCATTTATAAAATGGTTCGGGGGAAATGGCCATCTTCCACCCACCCTCACTCGGCTTATAATAACTGATTATGAGAAGCCTCAGGAAATGAGGAGGGAGAAACCCAGAATGAAGAATAAAGATGGTTATGGATTATACAGCAGAAACTGAATAGTCTTCTTCATTGGAGGGTCGCTACCTTTGTGCAGTGAGAGCTGATGGTGAATGCTATGGATTTGTCACATGCTCGAGACATCTCATGAAACATAATTTTCTGACTGTTGGTCAAGAAATATATGGGGAGTGGGAGATACAGGTTTCCAGCTATGGAATGATTAAGTCACAGAAATAAAAGGCACCACAGAGGAATACAGTTAATGGTATTGTAATAACATTGTATGGTTGACAGATGGTAGCTATAGTTGCAGTGAGCATAGCGTAAAATGCATAGAGACATTGAATTGCTCTGTTGTACACCTAAAACTAATGTAACAGTGTGTGTCAACTACACTCAAAAAAAGCCTTAAAAGAATATATGGCATGTTTAAAAGACTTTGACTGGAAATAATTTAATGAAAGGACTATTTGCAGGGTAATAGATACTAACTGCAGATGGTGAGACACCCAGAGATTAGAAATAACAGGAAGCCATTTACCTGGCTTCAAAAAGGTTATTCTTTGGAACTTACCTTTGCTGGTTATTTTCTTTATCAGTTGTATGATGCCTCATCGAAATCAACATTAAAATACATACATATATTTGTATTTTAATGAACAGAACCTCGAGTGCATGGGGGAAAGAAGAAACAGATTTAGAAGGAAAAAAAATCCCAAGTGGTAGAATGGACTAGCACATATAAAGAGGAAAGGAGAACATGTTGAGTCATTAGGCCTGCCAAAGGAAGAAATGCAAAAGAAAACAAAGTAAAACAAGACAAACGATCAAACAAACAAGCAATAGGGAGAGCTGAGCTAACAGTAGAAAATCTCCCAGGTCACTATCCCCATCGGCCACTCAGTGGTAAGGAGCAGGGAGTGAGGAAGAGAGTTTGGATATCTGAATCACTTTTAGCATACTTTACTTTTTCTCTAGGTCCAGAAGCAGAGAGTCCAAGAGAGTGTTTGTCTTGCAATGCTGCAGTTATTAGGAGCGTGGTGATGGTGGAGTGGCCCAAGAGAGATGGTTAAAGGGCTCTTCCCATCACCCACTTTGTTCGCTGGCACCTTGCTCTTAATTCCTATAGTTGAAGGAGAAGCTGATCAAAAAGGAAGGAAGGAAGGAAGGAAGGAGAAGAATTAACACTTGAAGCCTCATCAGAAATATATATCCTAGTGTAAGAATTCCATCCAGTTCCTTCTGGATGAAAAAAGAAGTTTTTGGCAGACCGGGGATGGAGAAAATAAGAAAGCAATATAATACCGAGTGTCTGGGAGAGTTTGAAGTGGGAAGGTAACCAATGTGACTGGGAGAAAGGCAGAGAAAAGTGCAAATTTGGAGGCCAAAAATAAAATTGGCTTCTTTCTAACTTTGCCTAAAATGACATAATAAAACCTTATCCCAAGCACATGCAACAACTGACCACCTTGAGATGAGAAATTGCCTGAAAAAGACAGAGGGATTTCTGTGCTAAGCAGAGTTGGAAAAAGATTTCTATCATTCTACAGTTGTTGAATCTGTCTATCCTAGGGGACCATGGATCTTTTCTTTAACTGTCTCTAGGCTCTGTTTAAAAAATACCTATTACATAGAATGCTTGCAGGGCCAAGATTTCATCTCCCCAATTCTCTGACCCTGTCTGCAGAAATTTGAAGATTATAATATTATTGCAAATTCATAAAATTTACTGAACTAGTCAGAAGGACACAGGACAATGGCATTAATTCATTTCCCATTCCAGAAGGAAGGAAGAGCTGTGGAAACCATAGTCCAAATCAACTGGATTCAATGACCGGGTTATCTATTGTTTCAGTGGTTTTTATCAATCCTCTGCAGTTTAAAATCGAGTTAGTACTTTGTCCGTTCGACTGTAACAGATTCTGGGTCTCTAGAATGAATTACTCCCACATTCATTGTTCTACCAGCCTTCCAATGATTTTGTCAAATCACCTGCTGGACTCCAATTTTCCATTTCTTCAGTGAGGTATCTGACTGCAGTCGGTTGTTTCACAGCTCCAACGAAAGGAGCTTGAACCTGCAATAAATAATTGAAGGTTACCAGGGGAAGAAAGAACCTGCAGCCTTGAATCAAGAATCCATTAGAAATAAGTTCGGCAATAGCATAGAATAATATAGGAGAATCTAGCGTAAAAGGAACAGATTGGAACATAAACCATTAAGTCTTTAGTTCTAAGATCCCTTGTGAAATCTTAGCCGTGCATGCCTCAGTTTCCTCCTGCAATAAGACCTACACACAAAGCTGAATATAAACTATAGCAACCATCTCAAGTCCTCAACTTGCCTCTATTCCTATACACTAGGTTTTTGGTTTGGGGAACGGACATCCATGTATTTGCCCAACTTTTAAATATAGGAATTATCTGTAATTTTTTAGTTCCCTTTAATTCCCACATTCATTCATACATCAAATTTTGTCAGTTCTGACTCCTACATACTTCCAGAATCCGTCCTCGTTTCTATTTTCACTTCCATTTCTTTAATTTGTGCACACATCATTGCACAAATTATTTTTTATTATTATGTTAATTTACCTAGATTATTTTTAATAGCTCTCTAACTAGACCTTCCCTCCCAGTCTCATTCTATGCCTATATAACCTTCACACTGCTTACCAGAATTTTTTTTTTCAAAGAAAGAAGTTAATTTGTAGCAATCTCTTATTTTAAATAAGCCACAGAGATAAAATTCTAAAATACAGCAAGCAAATCTAGTCCTCTCAGGATCTGGCCTGTTTCTATTTCCTATAAACAACCTTACATACCCCTATATATGCCTTAACATCCCACATGTTGCTGAATGAGTCATTTTCTCTTTTGCTCACTCTTCTGCCGGCAATACTTTTCTCCCTCTTGTCCATCTAGCATGCATTTACTCATTCTTTGAGATTCATCTCAGGTATCACTTTTCCAGTTAATCCTTCTCCTGAATGAGTTCTTTAGAGGCAGAGAAAAATGACACCCTTTCTTGGCTTCCCAAGACTCACAGTCGTGATTCTATTAAATGGTTCCCATGTATTAGTTAAATTTTTCAGATGTAAAGTTCTTTCCCCCAGACTCGAGCTATAGAAATTTAGGGACCACATCTTATTCTTGTGTTTTAACACATTGTTTCATGTGGACAGTAAGGATGTCATAACTATTTGTTGAGAGTGCTATCTGAACTCTATGAAAATTTAAGATAGCTTTGCAGATACTGTGGCTTTTTAAGCTGGGCTGATATTCTTTAATCACATGTATTGTTCAATTACTTTTTGGATCTCCTTTATGAATTTCTACATTTTAATTTCTTACTGGCCTAAGCTTCCCAGGAATATTAGTCTATTAGGATGAACTGTTTTGTTTACACAGACCCTCCCATGGTACCAGATTCCTGTTGACACTCAGAAGACCAGAAACCTTGCCTGGGGCATCTGAATGGGGCAGTGTTAATAATCAACATTTTCAACCATCTTAAATTAGACCTAGCTGAAGAGAGAAAGAGAGAGTGAACTTTAAAAAGATGTTTGCCAGAGAATCATCTGGTAAGAAGCCATTTCTGGAAAATAATCTGTGCTAATGAGAAAAAGAAGTGAAGAAAAAGTGGGCTGTGAGCTTTGCTATTTTCAGCTCTTTGTTTTGCTTTCAGCAAGGTGTCTTCTAATCCTTGCCATGAATATCGTACATGCTGTCTGGGTTGCATACTCTGAGAAGTGCAAATGAAATAATACCAAACCCCAGCCCCATGATATGTGTAGGAAGAAGGACCTAAATCATTAACGTAAAGGCAATGCCTCTGGAGAGAGTTCTGCTGAACACAAAAGACACATTAATTTGTTTTACTATTTTGGACATGCAGAGCTCCAAAAGGAACATTGCAAACTGAATAAGCAAGCAAAACTATGGCAAACCATGAACACGTAATTTCAATTATCTGAACATTCTGTGTTCAGATTCTAAAAAGAAGGGATTAGAGAATACAAACTCCTGACTGGACTGCCTCTGAAAACCTCAGAAAACTGCAGCCTGCATTAATTATTTTTTTCATTTTATTTTTATTATTTATTTACTTTTTATTTAAATTCTAGTTAGCTGACATACATTTCAGTATTGGTTCAGGAGTAGAGTTCAGTGGTTAATCATTTACATCAGCCTGCATTAATTAAACAAATAATAGGGGAGATATTTTTCAAACAAAATGCCATGAATTTCAGCAGACTGTGTGTAAGAAAAGTTGCCATTTATAACTTTTGCCTTAAATTATTTTCCTCTAGTCAAAGTAAGAAAACCCAACCCTCTTAGTGTCTTCTTATTTTTCTATCCCCTTAGAGTTCACAAATTAATTAGCTATTCAAACTGCTTTAATATTTCATTCTGTACAATTTTGCTTCACTACACATATTCTAAATAAATAAACAAATAAATCATATTAGAATCTATACTTCTCTCCTTACATGAAATATCTAAATAAAAGATTTTTCCTTTTTATCCCTTTGTCATTTCATACTGGGCCACAAACTGTGCTCTAAATGACACAATCCCAGAACACACTGAAGCATAGCTAATCCCTTTGTATTTAGGTACAGCCTCATCTTTTAAAGCAAAGAAATGGAATTTGCTCAGATATGTTTTCTAGAAGGCCAACCCTTCCCATTCTTGTTACAGAACCTAAAATAATTTGGTGAGCTTCTTCAGTGTTATGTAGCCAAAATGTAAGACATTTTAGATAAGGCTTTTTCCAGGTGAAGTGATTTAAGACAGCAGCATTTCACTTTATAGATCTGAGAAGTTGATAGATAGCTATGTTGCCCTGTAAGTCAGTAAAAATCAGGTTGTTCATGGTTATCTTTATCTTCCTTTATGAGCAAAAGCACAGGTTGATGGTGTGAATAAGTGTGCAACAGATACTGTTTTTCTGCCATTTATACCCCATGTGAGAATAAAGGATTTTCATGCACAAAAAGCCAAAGTTATAATTCTGTTATTAGGTTCATAACCTTTATCTCTATGCCCAGCAAAGAGCATTTCTGTGTCCTCAGCTACCTAGAAAATCTTCACATAACCACATCTTTTTACTAAACTCAAAGATGAAGAAATTTCTGGTTTTTAGTCATTCTAATAATCAGCATAACTGCCTATCATACATACATATAACTCGTACCTTGCAGATTGCAGGGTGACTGACACAGCAGTCTTGCAAGGTATATATTATATATCATTCCTGTCTTATATTTGTTCAGATGAGAAAATTGCAGCTCCAAAGTAATGTAACGTGATGGACATCAGTGAGTACAGAAGTGGTAAGCACAGATTTAAATAAAACTCTTCTCTTGGATCTACACAGTCCAGTGGGAGAGCCACTAGCCACATGTGTCTATTGAACCCATGACACATGCAAGTTTGAATTGAGATTTGTTGCAAGGGCAAAATGTCCATCAGATATTGAAAACTTGAGATGAAACAGAAGTTGTAAAATAGCTCAATGATTTGTATATTGATTGCACATTGAAATGATTTTCAGGTTAAATGAAATATATTATTAAAATTTATATCACCTGTTTATCATTTTTACAATGTAGCTACATTAGAAAATTTAAAATTCCATATGTGGCTCACATTTTGACTCACATTGTATTTGTATTGGACAGCACTGTATTAAGCCATACTGTCTACACCTCTGTAAGAAAATTTTCTTTTGATTACCTACAAGCATTTTAAGAGAAATAAAACTTTTTAAAACATTGGATTGTGATTTTAGCCTCAAAAGTACATATATGCTTCTTATTTATATGTACCAGAAATGCTGAATACCCTTGAAAGAAAATCACTTTTTCCCAAGAATGTGCTTCCCAGTCTCAACCTGGAGAAACATCATATTCTCTGCTCTGTGTGTGTGTGTGTATGTGTATGTGTGTGTTTTTCTCTGCAAGGACTATACTGTGCTCTGCTATCAAGTATCATCTGCTGTGTGTGTGTGTGTGTGTGTGTCTGCAAGGACTGTACTGTGCTCTGCTATCAAGTATCATCTGCTCTGTGTGTGTGTATGTGTGTGTGTGTGTGTGTGTGTCTGCAAGGACTGTACTGTGCTCTACTATCAAGTATCATCTGCTCTGTGTGTGTGTATGTGTGTGGGGCGGCGGGGGGGGCGGTGTGTGTTTTCTCTGCAAGGACTGTACTGTGCTTTACTATCAGTATCATCTGCTCTTGTGAGGATTATTTTTGCTGCAGAGCTCCCAACACCTGGATGCTCTGCATGACTGGACAGTTTCTCCAAGTAATCAAAGGTGTCTGGAATGACAATCTCATATTGGAGGAAGGTCACAATCGAACGGTGAACAGCAGCTGTCCTTACACTTTGATGTCCGTAACGATGATGAGGGCAGCCTGTGAAAATGATCAATTCCCAGCTTTCTACTTCCATTGAGTTTGACTCAGGAAGTCTGCATAGTATTGAAATGTTCATTTTTGTCAGACTTCCCTAGTAATTCTGATGTAGTTAGCCTATCTATAGATAGACCTCCCTTTCGAAGGCATTTCTCTAGACAAAGGCCTGTGGATGTATCTGGAAGCAAGAACATAAATATCTTAACAAATGGTATAGATGTCAGTTATCAGAACCCAGATCTTATTTTTATGTATTTGTTTACAAAACTATCAACTTTTTTATACAGCCCTGACATGAATCAGTGTCATGTTAAGGTATAGAAACCAATCAGAGATGGAATGATTGTGGATAGATACAGAAGTTTCAAAACCCTGGGTTTGAAAATGACATTTGAAAATGACAAGTCTTTTTTAATTCCTGAAATTTCAGTTTCACCATCTATATACTGAAAGAGAATTGTTTGCATCACTGAAAATTGGTGTAAATATTGTTATTCTTTAAACTTTATACATGAATGATACTTTAAATAGATGAATATCTGTTAAGATCCAGTAGATACCCTTCATTGTAGTTTGGAAAAAAAATACAACCTAAGAAATTCATCAGCATTCTGATATTTATTCTCTGACTCAGATCATACACAAGAAACCTTTCAAAACATTGAAATGGGGTTGATATTTTGTAAATATAACACCTAATTGATAGAGAGATTTATATTATATTATATATTATATTATATTATATTATATTATATTATATTATTATATTAGATTTTAGATTGTCAATTACTGATCTTCTTGTCCTTTGGCATTTACTGATATTATTTGCAAAATTTATACCTGGGTATGTCCAGAGCCCAAAGCAATCTGACCTTGCATTCTAAAGTTAATAACTGAACTTTGCAATTTATTAAATAATGTCAATGGAATACTGAATGGACAAAGATGTGGCATGGGTATGCTGCAATATACATGATTGGTTTCTAATAATAAAAGATCAACACATATGACACAGAAAAAATAAAGTTATTGTCTTTATATTAACAAAATCCAGCCATTCATCTCATTCCCCTATTTTATGCATCTCATCATAGGGAGACAGAAAATGTTAAAGTAAGTGTGTCACAGCAATTCTCGCCCAGGAATCATCTTCAGTGGAATTAAGTGATCATAATGTGTAAGACATCTTACTAAATACATTATTATAGGAAAGCAAAAGTCATGGTCTGTACCTTGCAACATAAAGCCTAACAAATAGAAAGGCATTTGGACTATACTCAGCATCCATTAAACATTTGACGAATAAATGAATTAGTGAGTAAACAAATGAACAAATGTAAATATAGCTAAACAGTTCTATCAAAATTCAGGGGAGAAGGGGTGCCTGTGTAGCTCAGTCGGTTAAGCATCAGACTCAGTTTTAGCTCAGGTCATGATCTCAGGCTCATGAGATGGAGCCCAAGAGTCAAGCTCCTTGCTCAGTGTGGAGTCTGCTTGGGATTCTCTGTCCCCCTTTCCATTTGCCCCTCCCCCCACTTACTCTCTCTCTTATGGCTCTCTAAAATAAATAAACAAAATCTTAAAAAAAAAAATTCAGGGGAGGACACATCCCTTAACTACCACTGCTCTCTTCTTGGGGTATATGAAACGTTTCTTCTCAGTTATCAACAGCCACTCCCTATAATTGTGGGAGGAAGAATTCTGAATGTTGAATATAATTGTCATAGACACAACTATGTGTAAATACTATAGCACAGGCTGAAGATTATTGTAAATAAAAAAGTTACAAAAGAAAAAAACAAAACCTCCATTTGCCAGCTATGGGAGTGGAGCCTGAGAAATTAAAATAATTCACTCAGTGTCACATCCACTACTACACAAATTTAGAATGACAGGATGAAAATTTTTTACCAGGTGGTTTTTCACTAGGGCGAAAGTCTAGCGACACTCAGTGCTTAAATTCATGAATTAACACTAATTATTAATATGTCCGAACCATCCAGAAATAAGACTGATAGCATCAGGACAATATTAATGGGGAAACTAAAGAGAGGGGTCCAGTATTTGTTGAGGGCTTGCTATATGCCGGACCCTTTAATTTTGCTTATCTCAATTAATCCTAATACCAACACTGAGAGCTAGCTATTACTTTAATTTTTTGGAAATGGAAATTGAGCTCCTATATTCTCACCTACCTAACAAAGTTATATAGTAAAGAAATGATAGGGTCAATATGTCAATTTTAATTCTTCAATTTCTTATGCTTTTTCTTCCCACTCTGCTGCCCCTCAAGGATGAGTATGGTTTCACCACCATTTGAATAATTTCTGGCATCACTGGTCTTAGTTTTAATTTTCCTTCTACTTACAGAGCCTCTGGTGCCTTCTAATATTATATGCCATACAGAAAAGAAGAAACAATTATGAATAGGAAAATGTCCTAATGATCAATCCAAACGAACTCTACATTCCAAAACAACATGGAAGGCGGAAGTGCAAGTAGGATGGGTCTATAAAGTAAGTAGAGAATTTTACTTCCGTAGGCAGAGTTTGGAACAATCTATCAAAGGACCCAGCTACCATGCATGAATCCCTAGGCTGATCCCATTCATTTCCCCGGAGCAAATTAGAGAGGAGAGAGGGAAATAAATAGTTACTCTGGCCGCTTCCAGTAGGTTTTTCTGTCTAGCTTTATGTATGTTTTCATGTCACATCAAGTTTGAAACTGTGCAAACAATCACAGAACGAACCAGAAAGAACATATAGATAGGTGTCTCTAAACTGCATTACTTTTATGCAGTTAACTGTCGGTCTTTAGAGAAGGGACCTACTTTATTGAAATGAGAGAGAACTCTGTGGGGGAAATGCAGG
The DNA here is from genome assembly GCF_002201575.2 of Neomonachus schauinslandi. Classification (NCBI taxonomy): domain Eukaryota; kingdom Metazoa; phylum Chordata; class Mammalia; order Carnivora; family Phocidae; genus Neomonachus; species Neomonachus schauinslandi. Next base: position 118,316,527 of record NC_058405.1, on the reverse strand, counting down.
CATTTATGTTAAAGAGGGAGAATGGCAACTGCTCTGAGAGGGCAAGTCCTAAACTAGTCCTGACTGCACAAGTGACAAAAGGTCTATAGTGGACAGTAACTGATAGAACTCTAGAAACTGTGGGCAGCCTTGCGGACGGAAAGTAGCCACTGTTGTGCGGTGAATATCGAATCTCGGCGGCCAGATACCTGAAATCCCTTGCCTGCATGCAGAACTCACCTTTCCTGGAACTGATGGGGAATGCTGTCTACTTAGGCAAAGCCTACTCTGACTATGCTTCCGTGCTGCAGAGCTACTCCCCACCACTCCCTTTCCTTCTGCAACATCTCTCTTCTTGTGCTTGCCATACTTTATAGGAATTTATATGCTCATTTTCCCCTATTTAATTATGAACTCTTGAGAGCAGTGACCATGTTTTATTTATTCCCTCACTTCATTCTCAAAATGTAGGGCATGGTACAACCGGAACATAGTTCTTTCAGCCACCGACTTTCCCCCTAAACCCGCCTACGTGGACAGTCCCCACTAAGAATCAGCTTCTTAGTTTACTAACAAGTGGTACTTCATGCAGCACCAGTGATGATCTCTTTCAATTATATTCCATTCAAGTTAGTACTTAGGGCTTCAATTAGGTTGAGTTTGCCCACTTGGGAGGGCATTCCAACATCATCCACCCTAAATCTGTATGAACTGGCCCATGAATTTGCCATCAGTGACCAGGCTTGACTTACCCATGAATGATAATCAGGCATTTAGTTGGCACTCAAAAAATACTGCTGGCTGAGTTAATATTTAAAATGCAGGACGCCTTGCAAGGATCAATGCAACAGAAATTAAGACTGATGTAATTCTATGCACCTAACATTAAAATAAATAAGAAGGTTAACTTACAACCTCAAAATAATTTCAAAATAATTTCAAAATATACTGATCTTCCTTAATATAATAATTTCAGAGAGAAATTTTAAAAACATACACACGAGGCAAAATGACAAAATCTGTCATCATTTATGAAGATTCCTATGTTCAAGCACAGGGAATTATGACGTGAATTAAAATCTAAATTAGTTGTAATTTGCATGGGTTCATATGCAATTCCCAGAGCTGTATACAACAGCATTCCCAATATGGGCTCATCAAGCTGACTTGGTTTCTAGGGTGTCCCAGTGCTTGTTTTGGATTTGTTCACACGCAGATTCAGATGCATTTTAATCTCCAGCTCATCCCATATGGTCACCCCATGAGCATTCAGAATAATTCTCAGGTACATAGTCACTCAGCTCTGAAACAAAAGTATGAACATGTTAGGCGTATAACTTACTCATCATCTTCGATACAGTAATTCATGAACCTTAAAGAAATGGTACAAACTCTACTGAAGCCTAGTAATTTTCAATTCCTCTTAATAGCAGGATCAAAAGCTGCCTGTGCTCTGAATATGAGGGGCATGCACGGTTAAAGAATGGATACTCAGAAACTCTTTCTCCACCAAGCTGAGGTAGGAAGCTTCCATCTGAGTAGGAGTTCAGGATCTGTTCTGTGATTTCTGTTGCTAAGCAACCGCTTCCTTTGTCTGCTTTGTTCAGAACAGTTGCTTTATTTATACTTGGTTTAAATGATGCAGATCATAATGTGAAATCATAAAAGAAAATGGGAAAAAAATTTATATTAAAATTGTTCCAGAATATTTGTAGTTCTGTATGAAAACTAATGAATGTTGATGCAAATAGAGCTCCCCCCCCCCCAAAAAAAGAACCATAACCCAGCAGGCTCTATCTACCTGATACTTTTTGAATAAGCTACATGATAACCTAGAGGCAACTTTTGAAAATCATCTATGACTGACCAAAATAAAACCAAGTATTTAGGCAATAAATAATATATTAAATAATAATAATAAATTAAATAATACAATATATATCTTGAGGGCAATTTGCAAGAATAAATAATTTCGTTAGTGTGAGATGTTGAGATGATTTGGAGAAGGTTAAAATGCATTAAAATTTTTAAAAAATTAAAAATAATAAACTGAGAAACAAAGAAGGCAAAATAAGTAAGAAGATTAAGGGATACAGAAGAGGAAAGGTATACTATATAAACTTTCCAAAATTTTGACATAGGTAATACATTTTCTGTATCTCTGATTTGCACATACTATAAGAATTGAACTAAATAATCTTTCTTGATTGACAAAAATCTCACTTTGAATATAGCATATGTGACTTTTTTAATGGTTGTCATCTATTATTTTAAAGGTGATTTTTAAATGAAGCAAAAACAAGGCTATATGCTCTGATCATGTTGTCACTTAAGTTTTTCCTATGCCTTACATATTCATTCTTTTTCTCATTAGCAAGTTCTTCAGTTTTTTTCTTCACGCATTAGTAACAATCAACAATTGAGTGCCCACAAGGATCAGATATTTTAACACTTTACAGATCTTAGTTCATTTGATCTTCAAAGGGCCCTAGGAAAAAAGTACTATTATTATTATCATCCCCATTGTATAAATGAGAAAAACGCAGCACAGAGGTGTGAAATAATTTTCCCAGAAGGATCCAGCTACTAGGTGGCAGAACAAGGATTCCAACTCACATATTCTGATGTGGATCCCACCTGCTGAGCCACTAATATATGAATTGTGATTTTTTTTCCCTGCAACACAATTTTGTGATTGACTATTTTCTCTTTAAGTACCCTCCTCGATTCGGATTTTCACAAAATAACCAGCTAACTCAATATCTTCTATCTCCATCTATTTTTATTCTCAAGCTTATGTACCATGGGTTATAAAACATTTGAACAGCTGCATTCTAGTTAAAATAAGCCCTACCTAAAATGTATCCCATTCACATCATTAACTATGCGAGTAAGTCTATAACAAGAATATGAGAACTCAGTACTATAAGCAACAGTAGGAAAGGCAAGAAAGTTAATGATTGTCTTCAGTTTCTCCATTATGCAGAAAAGTGATAAATAAATACTAAGAATTAAAGACCGAACATATAGATGCAGACTATGTGTGAAGTCTGACTATTGATATTGTGGCTAATGAAATTTGGGCTCTTAAAGCTAAACTAAAGTCTCAGCATGTTTTTATGCCCCCATAATTACAAGCCCTTTATTTTTTTTACTCTACCTTATTATTATTCCACAAGAAAATAGTTGGACAAATTATCAAAGAAATAAGTTAGGTGTCACAAAGGTGTTTGTTACCCTTATGCCTAAATGAACCTTGAATTTGAGAGGAATAAAGTTTTCTTTTACCTTATGCCGAGGCATACTGAAAGGAAAACAAGAATGGGAAGAGCAGAGAAATTTTGATGCCACCGGGATTTGTCATTTTAAGGTTAAACTTCAATACAGTCTGGTTTGCTGTATTCTCTATGCAATTGGCTCCTGATGAAATTTTCATCCCTAAATCAATAGTACTCAAACTTTGCATCCCAGACAAATACAGAACAGAGTCTCAAACGTACACTGTGACCCCTTGCTTCTTCAGTGAACCAAAAAAGAAGAGCAAAACAAAACAAAGCAAGAATTACTGGCGGGGATGAGGGGGTATTTAATTTTCTTAAGGCATTTAATTTTCTTAAGGGGGTATTTAATTTTCATGTGATTCCATTTAACATTGTTTTGAACCAAATGAAGATTATTTCAATTCAATTACAAAATTATAATTTCTAGAGTATAAACTCTTTTATTTATCAAGAATATACCTATCATGAAGTTATTTGTTATTATAATTATTCTTTTTGTGATTATTAAAAGAAAATTTGTTATTGTTCCTTAAGACTTCTCTTTGGGGTAATGCACTTAGACAGTAGACAGTTTTACATAAGGTCATCTTTTTTATAGCTTTCGTCAATCCTAAAGACTGATACTTAGAAATATTACCAATTTCTCATACATCAAAATGTCTCTTTTTGAAATAAAACATATACTATGTTATAAAGTACAAAATATACAAATAAAAATTATCAAGAGCACATAAACTATAATGTGGGGTGTACAACAGGAAGCCTTCTGTGAGCTGAGTATGGGAATGAAAAGTGAGCCAACAACTCCAACGATAAATGTCTTTTCTCAATTTGCTACAGGACAGAGAACACTTAGGGTTCAGGCAAAGACTAGAGAAAAAACCCACATTGGATGTGACAAAGACTCAATAGTAACTGACAAGGAGAGGCATCTGTAAATCAACACGTATGCAGGGGAGAAGGACTGAGATTTGAAACTTCTCATCTTCTAAAAAAACTTTAGAATTCTGCCTGTTGACATGTTAGAATATTGATCTGGGTAGAAGTTTCTCTCCATAGCATCACGTAATAAAATTAAAGGACTGCAAGGGCCACATGGGTGTCCAAACATTTGGATCAGGCTAAGTATTCAATAACAGGGAGTGCTAATTATTTGAATGAAGACTTTCATATTTGTTATCTGCAGCTAGATTCATAATCAGTCTGCTGAACACTAAAATGGGGGATCATTTTATATAGTAATATGGGAAAATATTGTTATTTTTTTTAAAGATTTTATTTATTTATTTGAGAGAGAGAGAATGAGAGACAGAGAGCATGAGAGGGAGGAGGGTCAGAGGGAGAAGCAGACTCCCCGCCGAGCAGGGAGCCCGATGTGGGACTCGATCCCGGGACTCCAGGATCATGACCTGAGCCGAAGGCAGTCGCTTAACCAACTGAGCCACCCAGGTGCCCTCATAATACTAACTTACACCAAGAACTAATCACTATATATTGTTTAATTCAATTCATATAATAACCCACAAAGTAGATACTATTTTATCCCCATTTTAGAGGCAAGTCACAAAGCAAGTAGGGAGTTGGTCCAGGGTCACATAGCTATTATATAGTATAGTTAGATTAAAACCCATGCAATCTGGCTCAAGAATCATGGTGTTTACATTGACCTAATTTATTAATTTTGACTTTATACTGCTTTGCCTTTAAAAAATAATGAGAGTTGTCCTTTTAAAAATTATTAATTAAAATATAAATTTCTTTATGTCTGCGATTTGTCACATTTTTCTTAAAAATTCAGTAATAGAACCAAAACATGACTGCTAAGACCCATGTTCCATAAGTACAATTTGATACCATAAATGAAATCTACCATGATGCAGACTGCCACCTCTGTTCCAGATAGAAATCCACTTAAACTTAATGAAATCTGTTTCTGTATTATCATGTATCTTCTCATTAAATATCAAATTGTCTTTAATTTTATAAAATCAATAGTAGGTAAATAATACCTTCACTTCAAATTATATTGCTAAGAAAAGAAAAAAGAAAGTACAAGATGATGATACACATATTTCAGCAAAACAAATTATTTGTGTAATACTACGTCTTCTACATATATAATACTTCTCAACTGTGTTTCCCTCTCATAATATGTAAAATTGGATGTTTGAGCAATGAAAAATGACTATGGAAATGCAGTGCTTCCTCATACCTGATAGAATATAATCACTCAAGATTTATAGGCAATATCTGAGTTTATACCTTTATTTTTTTTTAAGATTTTACTTATTTATTTGACAGAGAGAGAGAGAGAGTACAAGCAGGGGAGCAGCAAGGAGAAGGAGAAGGAGGCTCCTACTGAGCGGGGAGCCCACGGGACTCAATCCCAGGACTCTGAGGTCATGACCTGAGCCGAAGGCAGATGCCTAACCGACGGAGCCACCCCGGCGCCCCACACCTTTATTTTTAATAAAAAAATAAATAAAATATAAAGCATAAGAAAGGTATAAAGTTTGTTTTATTTTTGGTATTTTGGCTTGATTTTTCTATATTTGTTCCCCCAACACCTCCCTCAACACAGAGTTATAGTGAAAGCTAAGAGCACCTTGAGCAGTTGGTGACAGAATAATGCAAGCTGGTTTTTGATCTCTGATTAGCATAGGATCCCAGGATGGGGAATTCACGTAAATTAGCTTTGCACTAAAAGAAATCATATTCTAGGTAAATAAAAGCACACACTATACCGCAGTATTGCCTGTCTATACCTCTGAAAATAGAAGTACTAGGAACGATTCTAAATAGCCAGTAAGTTGTGAATTTGTCATTTGTTGGTTAAAATTACTAAAGAACTGTATTTTGCTCTCAAGAGCCTTATGTTCTAAAAAACTGTAAATATTGAATCAAGTAAAGATGCATTGCTATTTATATTTGGAGTCATCAAAGGGCACAGAATTACATGCCATTCATGATCATATAAAACCATCTTAAATGTTAGATGATTGATGTATTTTTCTCATATTGAAGTGCAACAACTGTCTAACTATAGAATAGGGCATTCGAATGCATGTATGTGTTTAAACCGATGGTGTTTCTTGGTCTCCAGTTTTAAGGCTGTGAAAATAGGGAAAGTGTCACTTGTGACAGATAATAAATTCATAAGAAAAAATCCTGTGGTGAGAATGATTAAATTTGAAACAGTGGGATGACGATGAAATGTGAACTCTCTGTCCACTTTGGTCAGCTCACATTATCCTTAGCTTGACTTTTTAATGGGGAAAATTAGAGTTTCTACTGGCTTGTTTATAAATTTCTGGCAGTTTGCTATAGGACAAATCTGGAAATTTCATGCTTATTTAAGTACTTACCACAAATGTTTATTAATAAACATTTAAAACTCAATTTAGAAAAATCTGTTTTTTAAATAGTCATTGATAGGGAAAAAAAAGGGTTTTATTTCTGTCCACAGGCTGACCAGTTAGACGTAATTATATGCTGATCTTTGAGATATCTGGATTCCCTATTGGAACGCCGCTATTCTTCTGTAGTACTCCTTAGTTATAAACTCTGTGCCTCCAGGATTTAATGATTCAGTATTTTAATGATTGTGGATTAAAACCACAGCCATTTGGCATATAGCGAAGGCTTAATGCACTGCAGGAGATACCATCAGCAAGAACAGCAGGGGTGAGCTTTATTAAAGTAGTTTTGCCACCCTTGGACTATAAAATGCAAGCTGTTCTTAAAGATTAGTCCTGATGTAGGTAGGTTGCCTCCTAGAAGTGGAATTCTTTGCAAAATTTCACAATGCAAGATTTTCCCCAGGGCCTGTCAATGGGTGTTTGAAAAACAACAAAAGAAATAGGAACAAAAAAACCTCTCTTATTGGTTCTAAATATTCTGACTTTCTTTCTGTCTATATTTTCTACTTGGCTCATAAACATATGCTGCTAGATTTAAATGGAAACAATCAAATTATATATATTTTAAAATGTGTTGTTACATTATGTGCTTTTGTCCCGTAGTATGTGTTCTATCCAAGCTCCATAGAATTTTTTGATTTTAGTTGACATCTGGTACTTTACATTTGTCAACCCTATTTTGACATAATTAAGTCCATTTTTAGGAGATACTAAAAAATTGAATGATATAACCAGATAATACATCCAGTCATATCATGGCTTGGACCCAAGTGGTTCTAGATAAATTTTTAGATTGGTCTGGTTCTTGAAGACTGGTTGAGTCTTTTGTCTTCAGCAGACTGAAAATATCCTGGATTTCTAGCTTTAGCTTTCTATTTCTTATAGATTCTCACAGCATTAAAGAAGCAATTTGTTCCTTAGTGTTGTAAATTTTCTAGTGATGCTTTTGGATGTTCCTTAATGTGTTATGTGGAAAAAAGTAAGAAAATAGAGAGGATTATTTGTGCCAAGTTCAACATTATATCTACCTACAGACAGTGTTCATGTAGCATGAAGCCATCTGACTTGTCCTTGTGGATCCCTGCTGAAAAGCATTGCATGGTCAAGGATTAGCTTTTGAATTTGCAATAGAGAGGTTAAAAGGAAGAATTGGAATAAAGTAGCAGCATGAGGCATTTGGATAAAATTTAAAGAAGAATTTTACGTGGAAGCACGTAACTGTTGGTGAGAACCCAGGAGAGGATAGAGGTTCTAAATCAGCAGGTATATGCAGTTTGAAGTGAGGGATGAGGGATGCAGTAAATTGAAGGTCTGTCTGTGGATTAACTGCACTACTCAGGGAGAGTTATGTTAGAATGAAATTGAACTTTAGCATACTAGAGATGGACAAGTGTTGCCTCATCAAAATGATTATAAAAATATTCTCATAAGATTCTCAATTTTCAGAGTCAAGGTGTAGACAAAGATTTAGATGTGATTAAGGATGTAATATAATCTTAATTACCTTGACAATGTAAAATTTAAATGAATATAAATAGTACATGGAAAGGGGAAGGAAAAGAGAAAGAATTTCAGAGGCACTATAATTCTTATATTCAAAAACAGGGAGTCAATAAATACTGTAAAATGTAGCTGAAACAAGAAATAAAAATGCAAGATAATATTTAAAATTATGTAAGCAATCAGTACCAATAAAATAATAATATAACTGTCAAATATTGAGAAAATAAGAGCACAGGAATGGAGGGGGGAAAATAAGCCAGATTGTTATTTTTTTAAGATGCAGTCAATAAGTATTTCCCAAGTTAATGAATTAAGAAATTGAGGTAAAATACTATTTTTATAATTGTAGGAAAAAAATCATGAAAAGAAACAAAAACAGAAAAACTGTTGGAACATTGCCCAAGATAGGAACACTAGAGTTGGGAAGGATGGTTTTGAAGACATGATTTTAACCATAAACTTTTCTATACTAATTGGTTGATTTTCATTACATTTTTTTATAATGGAGTAACAAAATCAGGTTTATTTAGCTCCTGAATTTAGATATGGCTCTAATGTGTATTCACTCTAAGCCACAGTTTTCTCAAGTCAAAATGCAATGATGGAGGTAAACTGTTTAACATGATGCCTCTTGCATATTAAGAGCTCAGAAAAACATTTGTCATTAACCTAGTTCTTTCCTTTATTAACATTATTTTCATTGTCTCAGAGTGACAAGGTGGTTGGTAGAGAGGAAGAAGATAAATAATAAATAATGTGGTTATACATCCACATATTCCTAACAGGTAAACTGGAACTTGTTAGTAGAAAGTAAATCCCAGAAATCAGAAAGCTAGGAGCAGGAAAACCATATTCTCACTCTCATGTGTAAGACTTCAGAAGAATCTAACCAGTATGTTTTTGGATTCTCTCCCTAATATGAACACAGTCACAGAGTTTTGAGTTGTCCCAAACAGAGCTATGAGCTGCAAGTCAGCATTAACATAGTGATTGTAGAGTTCTCACTCTGCATTGGTGTCTGGCCTGTTAAAAATGGAGAGCATTTAAGCCACTCTGATTCATTTTATATAATTTTTATGCAACCTACTAACAGGAATGATGTTTTGCATACTGCTTCAAATTTTAACTTAAAGTATTTTCCATGTATTTAAAAAAGAACTTCTGTTTTTTTATACATCGTTCTATTTAAGTGTAGGTTTGATTGAAGATGACATTAATTATAAGTAAGTCTAATTTAACAGATGGATGATAATGAGATAAAAATTGAATAACCAATTGAGAGAAAAATACACACTTAGAAAATGACAATGACTATTCACTGGTCATTTATAGACTGTATATCCAGTATTTTAAATAATCAGACTTAGAATATTAATATCTTTATTAGGTAGTACATATATACCATAAATGTGAGTTATGCTTACACCAAAATACATGATTTCAATCACGCTGATATGATATACCTATATTAGGACATTGCTTTTGAAGGGGCTAAAAGTTGAGGCTATAATTCTATTTGCACAGAATCCTCCATTAAGTTCTATACTAATTTTTAAATTTAATACTCTAAGTTCATGTTTTTTAATTTTATATATTTTTAAAGATTTTATTTATTTATTTATTTATTTATTTATTTATTTATTTATTTATTTATTTGACAGAGAGAGAGAGTACAAGCAGGAGGAGCTGCAAAGGAAGAGGGAGAAGCAGAGTCCCCATCGAGCAGGGAACCCGATGAGGGGCTCAATCCCAGGATCCTCAGGCATGACCTGAGCTGAAGGCAGATGCTTACCCAACTGAGCCACCCAGGCGCCCCAAGTTATTGTTTTTTTAAACTTAATGAAGTAGTTACATGAATTTATTTAAATATTATATATACACATAGTATATCATATAATAAATTAAAGCCCTGATGTTTATTTTTAATGCTGATTTAATAACATTTTTAAAATAATGATTCAATTATTTTATACGATTCTCAGTTCTCATCAAGATGAGTGTACTCCTTTTTTTTTTCTCTTTCTTATGATTTTCTTTTTTTTTTATTCTTATGTTAATCCCCTACATTACATCATTAGTTTTAGGTGTCGTGTTCCATGATTCATTGTTTGTGCATAACACCCAGTGCTCCATGCAGAATGCGCAAGATGAGTGTACTCTTAATCCCCTTTATCTAGTTCAACCATTCCTTCCCGCCTCCCCTCCCCGCCCCAGTAACCATGAGTTTGTTCTCTGTATTTAAGAGTCTCTTTTTTTACTTAGAAGAAAGAAAAGAAAAGAAGAGAAGAGAAGAGAAGAGAAGAGAAAAGAGGGAGAGAGAGAAAGGAAGGAAGGAAGGAAGGAAGGAAGGAAGGAAGGAAGGAAGAAAAAGAAAGAAGAAAAAAACTCTAGTTTTTTTATTGTTTGTTTATCTCTTTTTTGTTGTTTATTCACTTGTTTTATTTTTTAAATTCCACATATGGATGAAATTGTGTGGTATTTGCCTTTCTCTTACTGATTTAATTCACTTAGCATTATACTCTCTAGGCCCATCTATGTTGTTGGAAATGGCAAGATTTTATTCTTTATGGCTAAGCAATATTCCATAATATTCCATTATATACATGTATATATATATATATATATATATATATATATATATCACCTCTCCTTTATCAATTCATCTGTTAATGGAAATTTAGGTTGCTTCCATATCTCAATTTAGTAACATTTAACGATTTTTAAGGAAGTTACAGATATTATGATGAGAAAAATTAAAAAGTCTTTTACGAGGAATGTGTGATTCTGCTATACATTTGTTGAATGATTAACACAATGTTGAATATGCTAAGCCACCATTACTGCTCCATAGCATATTTAAAAGGTAAGGAACATGTTTACAACACTACTCTCATTCTCTGAATACAGAATAGTCTTGTCTGAAAGAGACTATAGTGAATATATTCACAGCCTTTTGCTAAATATGCTTTTGACAACTCCATCAGTGTTCAGGTATGTCAACAAACTTTGTCTTAAGGAATTCTTTTGCATATAATTAAGCAACTAGAGTAAGATATTTAAACATGAACATGAACAAATATATTCCTGGAGTTGCCAATTCTTTATTAAGATTTTAAAAAATTTTTTCTCTCTACATTTTGATAATAATTTAAAACAACACACACACACACACACACCCCACATTCTATACTATCGTGATAATCACCTTTTAACCAGGCATTACCAATTGATTTTAATGCCTACATCTCAGTTTAGGATAGACTTAAAAGCAGACAACACATTTTTACTTGTCCCTGACTGTTGAGGAAAGGACTCAGACTCAACTCCTAAGTTTTACATTTGTGCAAGTGAAATTAAAATGTTTTCCACAATGCTTTATAAAATATATATATATAGGTTTTTCAGTTTGATTTTAAAAAAAACTTTAGAATTTCTCAGATATGACAGCAGACGAACAGGCAACAGAAGAAAAAAACAGATAAATAGGAATTCATCAGAATAAAAAAACCTTTGTGCATTAAAGGACACGAGCTACAGCGTGGAAAGGCAACTCAAGGGATGCCAGAAAATATTTGCAGACCATATATGAGTGATTAATATCCAGAATATGGTAAAAACTTCTTCAGCTTAACAACAACAAAAAACAACCTGATTTTAAAACAGGCAAAGGGCTTGAATGGACATTTACTCAAAGAAGATACACAAATGGTTAACAAGTAATGAAAAGATGCTCAACATCACTAATCATTGGTGAAATGCAAATCAAAACCACAATGAGATAACAGTTCATGCCCACGAGTATGACTGGTATAAAAAAACATATAACCCCAGCCCTGCAAAACAAACAAACAAAACCCCAGAAAATAACAACTGTTGATGAGGATGTACAGAAATTGGAACTCTTGTACCCTTGTGCTTTGCTGGTGGGAATGACAAATGATGCAGCTACTGTGTAAAATGGTATGCTCATTCTTCAAAAAATTAAACACAGAATTTCTAAGTAATACAGTAATTCTACTTCTGGGTATATACCTAAAATAATTGAAAGCAGGGATTGAGCTGGTATTTATATACTAATCTTCACAGAGCCCTTTTTCACAATAACCAAAATGTTGAAGCAGCCCAAGAGTCTATTGATAGATGAATGGACAAACAAAATGTGGTACATACTTACAATGGAAAATTATTCAGCCTAGAAAGGGAAAGAAATTCTGACACACACTACAACATGAATGAGACTTGAAAACATTATACTAAGGGAAATAAGCCAGTGAAAAAGGACAAATATTGTATGATTCTACTTTATAAAATGCCTAGAACAGCTAAATTCACAGAGATGATTCAAGGACAATGGTGGAGGTCAGGGACTGGGGAGAATGGTGAGTTATTGTTTAATGGATATGACGTATCAGTTGGGAAGATAAAAAAGACTTGAAGATGGAGAGTGGTGATGGTTGCACAATAAGGTGAATGTACTTAATGTCACTGAATTATACACTTAAAAATTGTTAAAATAGTAAACTGTATGTTATATGTCATGTATCATAAATTTTAACATTCAAATTAATAATTGAAAAAAATAGCTTTTTAGAGGCTGTCTAAACATTATAAGCATCAAGTCAAGGGAACTTCCTTAAGACAATTATTTCTTAAAACATGACATTTTAATTTGGGCAGGGTTGCTATTTGCCATGATAATCATTAATACTGTCGTTAACACAAAATAGAAAATGTGTTGTAGTACATACAAAATAGATTTGAAATTGACCCTCTCAGAGACTATTCTTGTTTTAACATGTTATGCATTTCTTGGCATAGAAGTTATTAAAATTGAGGAAGAGATATTTCAAATGCACAGTCCAAATAATTAATTTTAGATAGAAAGGCACAGCAAATGCATAATCTAATCTAGACATTTGTGACTCTCAGAACTTCAAATTTCTGGAATGATCCTCTTATGTCTTTTCTCTCTGCTGGAACTCAGCCTGAGGCTTTCAAGGACATTAAATCTTTTCTTTTCTGAACATTTCTCAGTTTTATAATCTGAAAAAAAAATAAATCTGTTCTGTTGATACCATTTCTTCCAAAAGATTTGTAACTTATATCTGGATGGAACAAAGTTAGAACATAATAGTCAGCTACCTTTTCTTTCTAGTATATTATGACAACATATCCTGAAACAAATGATTGAACTTAACATTCTTCATCTGAAAAACAGAGAACCGTATTTTTGTGAAATCAACTTACTGAGATATATGTTGCATAATATAAATTGAACAATTTTGAGTCAGTAGTTTTATCAAATATATACACCTTTTAACCATTAACATATTTCTATCATCCCAAAATGTTCCTCCATAACCCTGTCCAATCAATCCTAACTTCTACCTGTGTTCAGGAAAACACTTATCTGATCAGTAGAGCTGTAGTTTGGGGTTTTCTAATGTTTCATATATGAAATTGTACATGTGCTCTTTTGCATCTGAGTCCCTAAAAGTGGAGAACTTTCTGGAGGAAGAAGAGATGTGATAGAAGGAGAAGTCAGAGATTTGAAGCACCAGAAGGACATGGCTCACTGCTGCTGGTGTGAGGATGGAGGGGCCATGTCAGCAATGCAGGTGGCATTAAAGAGCTGAGAGAGGCTACTAGGGGTCACACAGCAAAGAAATGAAGACCTCAGCCCTATGGCCACAAGAGACATAATTGTGCCAATGCCATGAATTAGCTTAGAAACAGATTTCTCCCCCAGAGAAGAAGATACCACCCGATTTTAGCCTTGTGAGACCAAGAGCAGAGGAAACAGTAAAGCTCATCTGGGCTTTTGACTATACGAGTGTAAGACCATGTGAGTGGGTTTAAGCCACTAGGTTTGTAGTGATTTTTTACAGAGCAACAGAAAACAAATGCAATATATAAGGCGAGAAGAAGAGGAATTATGATAATTGCAAGAATAGTAACAATAGAAAAGGGCAAAAAAATAAGAAATGACCAAAAATAGGAAAATGAGGCTCTTTGAAAACACTCAGGAAAAAGAAAAAATTACAGAAAGGAAAACAAGAAACCTAAATTATTTCAGAAAGATAAGAACAAGACTAAAGACTTACACTATTGATATCTGGATTTATTCCATATTATTATATTTAAGATATGGTAATTGAGGCATATTTAGGAAAACAAAACATTGGAACAGATTGAAGTTTCTAAATACACACACACACACAGTGACTTTATTTATTTATTTATTTAAAGATTTTATTTATTTATTTGAGAGAGACAGCCAGTGAGAGAGCACGAATGGAGGGGAGAGGCAGAGGAAGAAGCAGATTCCCCACTGAGCAGGGAACCTGGGATCATGACCTGAGCCCAAGGCAGACGCTTAACTGACAGAGCCACCCTGGTGCCCCTAAAATGACTTGATTTATAACCAAAACCCCCACTACAATTCAGTGAAGAAAAAATAGTCTTCAACCAAAAAATGGTACTCAATTAAATATTCATATAAAAAACAGACAAAACTTTGACCATTACCTCAAACCATGCATAAAAATTATTTTGAGATGGATCTGAGGCCTAAATGTTAAAGATAAAACAAGTGGTTGCTAGAGAAAAATTTAGGGCAATAAATTCATAACTTTGGGACAGTAATAGATTTTTTATTTTTTATTTTATTTTATTTTTTTTAAGATTTTTATTTTTTTATTTGACAGAAAGAGAGAGTGAGAGCAGGAACACAAGCAGGGGGATTGGGAGAGGGAGAAGCAGGCTTCCTGCCAAGCAGGGAGCCCGATGCGGGGCTCGATCCCAGGACCCTGGGATCATGACCTGAGCCAAAGGCAGATGCTTAACAACTGAGCCACCCAGGCACCCCAGTAATAGATTTTTTAAATAAGATACAGAAAGCACTGACCATAAAAGAAAAATAAAAAATAACCTCTGTTCATCAAATGACAATAGTAAGATGGTGAAAAGAAAAGTCACAGCCATGCAATAAATGTACTTGAATAAAATATATCCATAAACTATCCAGCAGGCATTTGAAAATATGTGTGACATCATTAGTCATCAGAGAAATGACAAGTAAAACCAGGAAAAAAATACACCCCATCACAATGGCTATAATTAAAATGACTAGTGATATCAAGTACATATCAAGGATGTAGACATCTAGAACTCTCATAGAGTTCTGACATTGATTCAACTGCTTGGAAAATTGGGTATATCTACATGTAAAAATTTATCAAGCCATACATTTATGATTAGTGTATATGTCATTCTTCAATTAAAAGTCAAAAAGTAATGTAGAAATAAGAAAGACATAAGAGAAGACAGTAGTATAGGAAAGTACTATAAACCACATTATGAAAATAAATTTGAAGAAAATTAGTTCTTTAATTAATCCAAAGAGTTATACATTTTTATGATTGAACCAAGAGGATATTTTTGTCGATTCAGTTAACTCGTGAAAGAAATGAGACTTAATGACTGAAAAAAACCCTGTGATTATTCACAAATGATACATTTTTAAGCACAGAAAATCCAAAAACAATTAACAAAAAAATCTTGAAAATTTATGAGATGTTTTAACAATATTGTCAACCCTAAAATCTACATGCAAATATTGATATAATTTCATATACCAGGAACTAGTTAGATAGTATAACGTTTAAAATTCTATTCTAAAATAAAATAAAAATATTTTTAAAAGATTTTATTTATGTATTTGTCAGAGAGAGAGAGAGCACAAGCAGTGAGAGTGGCAGGCAGAGGGAGAAGCAGGCTCCCCACCAAGCAGGGAGCCCCATGCAGGACTTGATCCCAGGGTCCTGGGATGGAGCCCCGCATGGGGCTCCCTGCTCAGCAGGAAGCCTGCTTCTCCCTCTCCACTCCCCCTGCTTGTGTTCCCTCTCTCGCTGTGTCTTTCTCTGTCAAATAAATAAATAAAATCTTAAAAAAAAAAGAAACGTTCAACATCTTAAAAGATAAATTAAGAAAACATTAAAGGGCATGAAAGAAGACTCAATAAAGAATGAGAAATACCACATTGAATGAAAAAATTCAACATTTTAGAGATAATAATTCTCCCCAAATGGACTAATAAATTTTAGCATACCTCTGAAAAAAATATCAACATGATTTTTTCATGAAACTTACCTAGATATCTAAAAGGCATATAAAGGAAAACAAAAATAGCCATGATATTTTGAAAAGTAACAAGTAACAGGAACTTGTCCATCAGATTTCCACATAATTAAAACTAGGTGGTTTCAAAGTAATGTTAGCCAAATATATTTATGATATATAAATAGAGAGTCTAGTAAAAGACACAAAAACATCATGAGAATGTCGCATAAACAGACCTCTGAATATATTGGAAGGTGGTTTTGGCAGCAGCGTTATGCATCAGCAAAGAAAAGATGCACTCTTCCTACAAATTATGCTGGGACAACTGGCTCTCCATATGGAGAATGATAAATTAGATGCCTACCTCATACACACTCAAAAATAAATTCCAGGTGAATTAAATACCTATATGTAAAAAGCAAAACATTGCAACATTTATAAGAAAATATGTGAAAGCTTCTTTATGACATCAATGCAGAGGGAGAAAACAACAACAACAAGATAGACAACATTATCCCTGTAAAGTTGAAAGGAAATCCATAGTCTGAGATAAATATTTGCAATGCATATAACCAGTTGAATTTTGGTGGTCATTCTTCTGGAAACACAACGTATGCATGAGAAGAACTGCAAAGAATTTTAGGTGAGGTATTGTTTCGAAGAATGAAGTATTGTTTGGAAGAGTGAAATTTGGAAGTATACACATGTATACATAAGTAATACATATATATATGTATAGATTTTACATGTTGCCAATTTATTTATTAATTATTTATTTTTATGCCAGTTTTATTTTTTTATGTTATTTTTTTAAGATTTTATTTATTCATTTGAGAGAAAGAGAGAGATAGAGAGAGCACAATCAGGGGGAGAAACAGACAGAGGGAGAGGGAGAAGCAGGCTCCCTGCTGAGCAGGGAGCCCAATGCGGGGCTCGATCCCAGGACCTGGAGATCATGACCTGAGCCAAAGGCAGACACTTACCATCTGAGCCACCAAGGTGCCTGGATGCCCATTTTATTTTATTGTATTTTTTTAAAGATTTTATTTATTTATTTGACAGAGACACACAGTGAGAGAGGGAACACAAGCAGGGGGGAGTGGGAGAGGGGGAAGCAAGTTTCCCGCGGAGCAGGGAGCCCGATGTGGGACTCGATCCCAGGACCCTGGGACCATGACCTGAGCTTAAGGCAGTTGCTTAACGACTGAGCCACCCAGGCGCCCCAGATGCCAATTTTAAATACAGTATTAAGGCATTGCATTTTTCCCTTACAATACAGTGTTCATGAAGTGCAGTGTTATTTTTTTTCCTGTGCACATATTTCATATTCAAGTATCAAGAATGGCCAGGTATTTACTATAACATCTCAACTTTAAAACTGCCATGGAATTTGCTACAAATTTGGGTCCTTCAAATGTGTGTGTGTGTGTGTGTGTAGAATAATGCTAGTGTATGGTAAGATTGACTTAATCAGCCTTTTTAATGGTGGACCCAGAGGAGGCACCACCAGGTGGAGGAGGTCCACCACCGGGAAGCCCCCATGCATTCCTCCTGGCCTGCCTCTTACACTCTGGGGGTTGGTAATGGTGTGGTTGCAGACTTCCCGGCTCTTGCTGTTGATGTTCCTTCTCTGAAGTCTGATTCTTATCAAACCAGTTGATGCTTTTATTACATTTGTCAAGAATCTTCTCTTTGTCCTCATCATTGATCTTGCCTTCAACAGTTGCTTTCGTATTGAATGCATAGTATTCAAGCAAATCCTTTGAAAACACCTTGTCTCACTACTTTTCATCTTCAGCTTTGTACTTCTCAGCTTCCTAGATAATATACTTGATTCTTCCTTGCTCTCATATATATACATATATGTATATATGTGTATGTATTCTCTTTGTTGAAGTACATATTGGGTAAACACACATATACATATATATGCATGCGCACATATGTACACATATATTCATTTATGTATATTTGTTGAAAAGCCATAAAGTGGAATACTATATGAATTAACTAATCTGGTTTTGATAATACTCATAATCTACAAAGATACTTACGGAAAACATAATGAAAGGGCAGCGAAATGAGGAGAGAAAAAGAATAAATTTTAAAAGCTCGCATAATGGGAGTGCCTGGGTGGCTCAGTGTGTTAAATGTCTGCCTTTGGCTCAGGTCATGATCTTGGGGTCCTGGGATCCAGCCCTGCATCAGGCTCCTTGCTCAGCAGAGAGTCTGCTTCTCCCTCTTGGTCTGCGTGTCACTCCCCTTGCTTGTGTGCTCTCTCACTCTCTCTCTGTCAAATAAATAAATAAAATCATAAAAAAATAAAAAATAAAAGCATGCATAATGTTCTACTTTCATGAAACTTTGAAGCAAAATTAGGTATTAACTTTGACAAATCTTACTGAGGCATACATTGATTCACTTATATTTTATTCTGTATTTTATTATTATTATTATTATTAATTTCCAAAGTATAAAAATAAAATTACTTCAAAAGACATGCTGCATTTCATGATTAATGTCCCTTTACTTATAAATGTTATAGTTGTAGATGTGATGGCATGATATGTAAATATAATAGGACAAAAGGAATAGGTACAAGGGAAGACAATGTCAATGTCAATGTGAATGTAAAAGAATTCATAATCTCAAATGGGCCTCAAAAATCATAGAATTTGGGAAGAGCGAGAGAGTGTAGTATAAGAAAAAGAAGCAAGTCAGCAACGTGGATATTACTAGGGTATGTTGAAGGGTGAATGAGGAGCCTGATCTAAATGGAGCAGATTTTAGATTCTGGGCTGAAGTGATAATTAGGGATTTCAAAAATGGTATTAGCTTATGATGACCTTTGAAACAAGTCAGAGACATTAGTAGTTGATGTATATATTTCTTACATGAACAAATTTAATCTTTATAATTGGACTTTTTTTGGTTGGTTCCACAATGGGTATGTCAAGTTATCTCCTAGGGAGGATTAATCCTGGTATTAATTTGTTGGCTTCCAGCCGCTTCATCACCAGTTACAGAATGGTCCAGAATGACAAAGATGCTTCTACCCTTTAATGGTATAAATCTTGCCTAACTTTCTATTCCCCAAGCCTCTTTCCATAAAAAATACAGTCTGTATCTCAATGGAAGGTTTAATAATTTCCTGATGAAAGGAGCTGGAGATTATTCCAAAACAGTAACATGCGATTGACTTGGAAAAGTGAAGCCACAGTGTGCTTGATTTCTGGATTTTTCCCTTTTCCTGGGTTTTTCTGAATTTATATCTGACTTGGACACTCCCTACGCCTTCAAAAGTTCTCCCACAATCTTCCCTGATTCTCTCACTACCCACTTTCTTTTTGGTTTACATTAGAAATAAATATTTTCTTCTTTTCATATAACTTTGAGTCTATACCTTTCAAAAAAATATATTTTCTCTGAAGCCAGACTGCCTGGGTTGGAATATGAGTTATGTTACTATCCATATAACTTCAGGCAAGTTATTACTTTCTTAGATTCTCTCTTTCCTTAGTATAATAAAGATGTATCTCATAGGGTTTTTCCAAATATTAAGTAAATTAATACCTATTAAGCACTTATAATAGTGCCTGCCACATGGTAGGTATCAGAATCATTCACTGTTTGACGTTTCACTATCTGATATTTATTTTACATTTCTCCTGATAACCTCCCACTGATATCGTTGAGGGAGCACCAGTAGTCTCTGTGCTTCTAGAAGAGAAGTTTCCACTCCTTTCACTAAAAGTGGGCATTGGATTAGGCCTGACGGATTAGAGCAACACATTCCCCTAGCCATATGATTAATGGGGGGATGGGCATACAGTCCAACTAAAGGTAATGAGAGGGAAGGGAATGGGGGTGGGGGAAAAGCAAGGAGAGGTGCTAGAAATGAGGCAGGTATTCTTCTCTTCTTACTTACATAAATTATGAAAATGCCAAATGAAATTTACTGGTAGTTATTTAATAGACTATTAATACTTATTTAGTCAAACTAAGACCATGTCCGATTATATGTTTCATATTTTTCTAGTTTGAGTTGTGTTTCTTGTCACTTGAAGCAAATATTCTAAATTATGTACTTGGTCTAATAAGCTAAGAGAAGATAGTTGCCTTCCTATACTTAGTTTAATCACAAAAATCCCTTCTCCTTCACATTTGGGGAAGTGTTTAAGAGGAAATTGAGTGGGGTGCCTGGGTGGCTCAGTCGTTAAGCGTCTGCCTTCGGCTCAGGTCATGATCCCAGGGTCCTGGGATCGAGTCCCGCATCGGGCTCCCTGCTCGGCAGGAGGCCTGCTTCTCCCTCTCCCACTCCCCCTGCTTGTGTTCCTGCTCTCGCTCTCTCTGTCAAATAAATAAATAAAATCTTTAAAAAAAAAAAAAAAAGAGGAAATTGAGTGACTAGCTCTAATCCTTCATATCTTATTCATCTGAAGAAATACTAACGAAAATCAATGTTCCAGGAATATACATATTCTCACACAATCCTTACTAATGAAAACACAAAGCAGGGCCCAAAAGGGTAAAAACCAAAGAGCAGTCTAGCTACCTCAGAGAATAAGTCCAATCCTGAACAAGAAGTGAGTCATTTTCTCACCATTCAGTAATAGTTGATATAGTCATTAATTTTGTTTAAAACTATAGGTAAATGTAGTTTGATGTTTTACTTCGATATCTCACCATAGTTAATGAGACAAAAAGCAGTAATTTTATAGGAGGCATTTTGTTACCATAGTCATGAATAACAAAGCACTGAGACTACTTAATCATTAAATTTCATATTAGAAAACCAAATAAAAAAGAGAACTTTTTTCAATCTAGAAAACCAGAAGGAGGGAAATGTCTACGGTAAATCTATTCAATCTACAGAGAATCAATTGAATCTGCAGTGTCTGATTCAGTAAATTGATACATGCAAGAAAGAGAGTCAATGGAAAGGTGATCTTAAATATGTATCTGTCTATTACTAGGTGAACAGATTGCCTCCCTTAATGTTGAAAAGGTTAGAAACATTTCTAACTCCTAATGTCCCTTAAGTGTTTAGTTTTGATAAAATGCATTGCAGATTTAAAAAAAAATTGAAAAGTCTTTTGATTATACACTGGAATATTTTCTTGGCTTTAACATCACCTCAGCACTTTCTAGATGTGCTTAAGGAAAACAGTATTTTGATTTTGATTTAAAATTTAATATACATAGTGGAGTTAATAGTGAACATTCAAAGAAGAGTCCCATTTTACTTTCCCCTTATAATAAAAACAGGTCATTCTTATTTATTTACTCAACATGATCTGAATTTTAAGTAAGCCTGTATCTTGCAGATTAATACAGACAGAAAAATAACTTTAAATTAAATTTGGTTTCAGAACAAATGCTTATCCACTTCTTAAATAAGCATTTTGTTCTTTATTTAAATTTTAGAATAAGACCTGTTAGAAAGCTCTCTACCTCTTGTATCGCACAAATGAAAAGGGAATCTAAAATGAGAAAGCCTTATACAATTAATTTTAAGAATCCTAATAATGAAATGCAAATACTGATTTAGAAATCTAAATATCAAATATATATATAGCACTACCACCCCCAAAGCATTTATTATGCCACTGATTGTTCATGACATTATTTTAAGCTTTGACAATAAAGTGTCTTCAGTTACAACAACATCTGTTATATCATGTGTTTCTAAGGGATAGAAAATACATTATTTACTTTTCCAATTCCCCTGCTGTATGAAGTACCATTGGTAATTAGCTGATAATCATAAATTAGCAACAAGAAAGGCTATATCAAATTCAGTGTTTGGAACACCTTTCCCAATTTTATATGACTATGATTATTTTAATTTAATGCATTTAGTCATATTTCTTGGCATATAATTCACATTTGATAAAAATCACCTTTTTAAAAGTACATAGTTCAACAAGTTTTACAAAGTGAATCCAGTGGTGAAATCAAAATATATTTCATCCAAAATTTCCAAGCATTTCATAATCAAACCCCTCTGCCCATCCCAAGACCCTGGAAATCACTGATCTAATTTCTGTCTCTATGTTTTTTTCTTTTCCATAATATCTTATAAATGCCATCATAAAATACATAACCTTATCCATCTGGTTTCTTTCACCTAACCTAATGCTTTAGTGATTCATCTATAATGTTACATACACCAATAGTTCCTTCCTTTTGATTACTGAGAAATATCCTACTGAATAGATACACCACATTTGTTTATCCATCTGCATGTTGATGGTCATTTGGATTGTTGCCATTTTGGGGCAATTATGTATAAAACTATCATAACTATTTGTGTTCAGGTCTTTATGTAAACATACGCTTTCATTTTCCAAAGTGCTGAACCATACTGCCTTTCCAAAACTAGGTAGGAGAGTTCCACTTGCTCTGCATCCTCACCAGGATTTGGAATTGCCTATTTCTACATTTAAGCATTATAGCAGGTATGTAGAAGTAGCTCACTATGCGTGTAATTTGCATTTCCTTCATGACTAATGATGCTGAGCATCTATTCATGAGTTCGTTTGCCATTCTATATGTGTTCTTTTGTTCACATCTTCAACCATATAATTTACTAGGTGTCTTTATTCTTATTGTTGAATTGTAGTACTCTTCATACAGTTTAGATACAAGTCTTTTATCAGATATGTGTTTTGTAAGCATTTTCTGCCCATCCATGGCTTATATTTTTATTCTTTCTACAGTGTCTTCTGAAGAGCAGACATTTTTAATTTTGGTGTTGAAATTATTTTTTTTATTTATGGTTCATTTTCTTTTTGTCCTAAGAAATCTTTGCCTAACTCAAGGTACAAAAATGTTTTCTTATGTTTCAACTGAAATTGTTATAGTTTCATGTTTTACATTTAGTTCTATTTCTTCAAGCTAATTTTGTACATAGTGTGAAATAAGGGTACAGGTTAATTTCATTCTTACATATGAAAGTCTAATTATTGTAGCACCCTTTATTCAAAGGACTACTCCTTTTCTCTTTGAATTATTTTTACTTCATTGTTAAAAATCAATAATTTTCTATATGTGACTGCATTTCTGCACTCTGTATTTTATTTCATTGATGTTTATGTCTTTCTTTTTCCAAAATGACACTGCCTTGAATTTTCTCAGTTATTGTTTTTCTGAAAATGTCTTCATTTATAGGTAAGTCTTAAAATGCAATAGACTGTGTCTTCCAGTTTATGCTTCCTTTTAAAAAAAATTGTTTTGGCTGATCCGGTGCTTTTCCATATAAATTTTATAATTGAGTGGCCAATTTTTAAAAAATGTGGAATTTTGATTGAGGTTGCATTGGTTCTTAAGTCATTTTGGATAGAATTTGATAACTGAACATATTTTTCTCTTCCAGTTCCCAAACATCATACATGTTTTTCTTCACTCAAGTCTTCCTTATCTCCATAATATTTTAGAGTTCTTGGTATAGAAATCCTTAAATTTTTCATCTTTTTGACATTATTATAAAAGATATTGTTAAATTTCAATTCCCAATGTCTCATTGTAACCTTCAAATAAGTCTTCTTTCTGTCCAAGTGTGATATCCGTGAGAGTTGGGAGATGGAGGTTCATATCCAATGGGAGGGACTTTAGTTAAGGCCATAACATATTTATTTATAAAAGGTGAATAAAAGGAATAGCCCATAGTAACAGCTATGATCTTTCACAAATCTAACAAAGAACTCAATATGGAAAATATTAGTTTACATGCCAGTATTAGTTATTCTTCTCCAACAAGAGGTAAAAAATGGTCAGCAGTAGTAGGTTATGTTACAAAAAAAAAAAAAAAAAAAGGTCTACATTACCTCTCATTGAAAGATTAGTAGGTTACCACTAAGTAATTCATATAGCTTTAATGTGTGAATAATATCACATTTGTATTCTGGCATTTTAATGGATAATATGTTTTTGAAGAAATAGCTTCCATATTTAGAAATTGATAATGAAACACTCTGGGAACTAAAAATAGTGTAGAAATTATGCAATAGCCTCTCAGTACTTTGAAATAAAATTCTCAATAATCTAGGTGTGAAATAAAGTTAACTTGAACAAACCATCATTCAGTGAAAATAATGTATCATAAAATAGTAACTGGGTTATGTAGAAATATCCTGCCATATATTAGCATTAATAATTACAGATTTGGTAATCTGTAATTATTTCAGCACATAACTTTTTGGTCTATGTAAATACATATATTTAACTGACTTATATTTTCTAGGTCTGGGGGTATTATAATATTTTTTCCTAGCCCATATTATCCTTCTGCCATTTTTATGATTCCAGATTATCTTAACCAGATAATGATCTAAATAACTAAATATGATCTAATAATTAAAATGATCTAAATTATTCTCAAAACTAAAATATGATTACGTCTGTATTCATATTTGGTTTTGATTGAGGGAATGAGAATCTAAATTGTAAGTCTAAATGTTGTAAAAGAAATAGGACAAAATAATGAAAGAAAATCTCACCAAAATTCTCCAAAAAATTAAATACATGAAAAAAATTTAATTTATTTTGCATTACCAATTCATGTTAATATTTGCTAAAAGCAAGAACAAACCTTTTTTTTTTTTGAATTTATTTATTTGACAGAGAGAGAGATAGCAACAGCAGAAACACAAGCAGGGGGAGCGGGAGTGGGAGAAGCAGGCTTCCCGCCGAGCAGGGAGCCCGATGCGGGGCTCAATCCCAGGACCCTGGGATCATGACCTGAGCCGAAGGCAGATGCTTAATGACTGAGCCACCCAGGCGCCCCAAGAACAAATCTTTCTTATTATAAAAATAGACCAGTCCTATATAATGAACATCTCTAGATCCCAACTTATACTATATGCATATTTTTTCTATTAAAATAAATCAAGATACCATGGAAAAATCAATGGTTCCGTGTCTGGGGAAAGAAACAAAGTGAGCCTGAAAATTCTCAGTATAATAGAAAGTAAGGATGCTTTCAAAACTACTAAAGATATAGGTGGTAACCTGCTTCCAAAAGGGCTGCCAGTGACCTGCATATCTCGTTAGTCATGTGCTTATGTAGTCCCTCAACAGTGAGGAGAGCAGAACCAGGTAATTAATAGGATATGTAGAAATAAGTCTGTGTGTATTCTGAGGCTAGGTCATAAAAGACATTGATACTTGGGCCTTGCTCTTTCTGACATGATTTGCTCTGGGGGAAGCCACCTCCCCCTATCATAAGAGTCCCTGGAGAGACCCATGTGGCAAGGAATTGAGGTCTCCTGCCCTCAGGCAACACAAACTTGCCAAGTATGTGAGTGGGCCAATACAAAAGTGGATCCTCCATTTATATTCAGGTTGTCATATGATTCCAGTTCAGACAAATGTCTTGATTGAAAGTTCATAAGAGATCTCAATCCAGAACAACCCAGCTGAGCTATTTCTGAATTCCTGATCCACAGAAACTATGCAAGATGGTGAAGACTTTTTTGTTTATAGGTACTAAGTTTTAAAGTAGTTAGTAATATAGTAATAGGCAAAACAAAAGGTCAAAAGAAGTAAGGAATCAATTGAACTTGGCTTCCATTATCCAAAGAGAAGGTAATTTGAGCTGCAATAAGAAAAAAAATTACTGCAATAGGCTGAATCACTTCAAATATATTTAAAATCATATGATAATAATAGCAAAACAAAACAAAAAACCTTAAACTCTTAGTTTTCCTTTTGGAAGGTCTTAGATGACAAAGGCATCACATTGAAAACTTGTAAATCTAAGGAAGGACTCAAGTATTTATTCTAACTTTCCTGTATTAGCTAAACATCATGCTAAACAAATATTTGGTGATGGAGAGTGTTACAGATTTCTCTCTACTTCTGCAGATGTCGGGAAATCTCCATCATAAAAGCTAAAGAACAGGGCACCTGGCTGGCTCAGTTGGTTAGTGACTGCCTTTGGCTCAGGTCATGATCCTGGAGTTCCAAGATCGAGTCCCGCATGGGGCTCCCTGCTCAGCAGGGAGTCTGCTTCTCCCTCTGACCCACTCCCCCCTCGTGTTCTCTCTCTCGCTCACTCTCTCTCAAATAAATAAATAAAATCTTTTTAAAAAAAGTTAAAGAACAATACTTAATCATGAAAGGTGATGATAATATTTTAACTCACCAATTCTGTTTGAAATATGTAATAAAATAACTGTAGAGGACTTCAGTTTCAAGGAAGATGGACTGGATTTTGCTTATTCCTCCCACTTAATATAACTAAAAAACATGGATACTATATGTGAAATAGACGTAAGGAGACTCTCAAAGGTAGACGGAAGAAGGTAGATGGGAGAGGGACCTTGGGATCTAAAGAATGAACAGTGGTGAGTTTACTGGGTTTACTTTTTACCTCATGTGTATCAGACATGGAAATGAAAAAGCTGGCAACAAGAAATGCCAAACGCTAAGGGAAAATCAAAGACCCACAAAAAGCCTGCTTTCTCCAGCCAAAGGACCAGAAAAGGAGCATTTTTGTAAGACAGAAAGTTTTAGACAATACCAAACAACTGTTCTATTTCAACCAAACAATAAAGAAAAAACTATGGCCCATCCCCATGCATGACAACAGAAGTTGCATGGGGAACCTAGACGTCTACCCCGAGAAGGCTGTTGGGAATCCAATCCTCCAGCTGGTAGACAGAGGGGTCTGGGGGAGGATGATGTCAGAGAGGATGTAGAGAGCTGGGACTGTCATCCACACTGGGTAGAAATGATGACCTTCTGTGTCAGTGGAAACCACTTGGGGAACCTGAGCTTCAAGCCCCAGCGGGCAGTAATGAGGCACCACATTTCTGACACTGGTGTTAGTGGAATCCTAGAGAAAGTCAGAGCTTTGTCTTCAACATAATGGTAATGAGGTCACTTCCCACTGGTTGGTAGTGAGGGTACATGAGGAGTAGTAATGAGGCACTTCTCTACTTCTCAGCTAGTGGAGATCTACTGAAAAAAACTGTAAGAGAGACTCTTTACAATAGAGAACAAACTGAGGGTTGCTGGAGAGGTGCTGTGTGGGAGGATGGGCTAACCGGGTGAAGGGTATTAAGGAGGGCACTTGTGATGAGCACAGTGTTACATGCAAGTGATGAATCACTAAATTCTACTCATGAAAATAATATTACACTGTATGTTAACTAACTAGAATTTAAATAAAAACTTGAACATTAAAAAAACATAAATATGAAAGTGGACAGAGACTTGAACAGACATTTCACTGAGGAAGAGGTACAGAAGGCAAATAAGCACATGTGAAGATGTTTGATATCATTTAGCCATTAGGAAAATGCAAGTTAAACCTTCAATGAGATACATGAAACCTATTAGAATGACTAAAATAAAAAATAACAACCAAAAAAAAAAAATGCTGGCAGAGATAAATAGGGACAAAAACAAATGCTGGGAGGGAATCCTAGTTAACTTATACATTGCTGGTGGGAACATAAAATAATACGACTCTGGAACACTGTTTAACATTTTCTTAAAAAACTAAACATGAAACTACCATAAGACCTAAAAATTGTGCTCCTGGACAATTACCCCAGAGAAATAAAAGCTTATATCCACACAAAAATCTACACACAAATATTCATAGCAGTTTTATCTATAATAACTTAAAACCAGAAATAACTCAGAAGTGTTTCAAGGAGAGAATAGTTAAGCCGTGTTAATATTCATACATGGAATACCACCTAGCAATAAAAGGAACAAACTTTTGATACAAGCAATAAATAATTAAGTGAATTTCCGGAGAATTCTGGATGAAAAAGCCAATCCCCAAAGGTTACATTCTGTATATTTTCATTTATGTAACATTTTTGTAATGACAAAACTATAGGAATGGAGGACAGGTTAGAAGTTACCAGGTGTCAGGGACAGGGTGGGCAAAACAGATGTGGATGAGGCTCTAAGAAGTCAACATGAGGAATCCCTGTGGGGATGGAAATGTTCTCAATAGAGATGTATGAATGAAATCTAATTTATGCACTTGGAAATATACTGGTAATATTTGTTTATTGAAAAAATATATATATTTCAAGTATAAATTAAACAACTATAAGTGTTATTAGACTGCATAGATATTTGCCTCATGGATCCTTATAATATTATTGTAAGGTCTAGAAGATACATCATGTTTATAGTGCTAGTTTGTATAGGACATTATTAATATTATTAATAGATCATTTACGTTAATGATAACCATTCAATTTTTAATAAACATTATTTTCCCAACTACTATCACAAATACCAATATTTATTTGATGAATATGTCTCTCCATATTTATTCATGCTTTCTTTCATATTTTTCATTAGATGTATCCCCACAAAGAAAATTTCTCAGGGGATAAGTATGCTTTAATTTTGGAAGTATAATGCAAAGCTACCCTCCAGAAAGGCTGTGTCATAAAACCTTTTCATCAAGACTGTATGAATGTTCCCACATATCCAATATTAATTGACCTCAAGGGATGGATACTAGCCAGGAAACTCTCACTTTGACAATCCCAGAGCTAAATTACTAGCTATTATTGTGAAAGAGGCAAGGGGGTACTCAAGTAGTGAAAACTTTTATTCAAGGTTGAACAACACAGAGTGAAGCCAAGAGATGGAAAGAGAGACTTTACCCTGTTTAAATACCTAAGAAGGAATTCAAGTCAAAATGGGGTAAAATCAATATTGCTTATCATAGGGTTGCCTTTCTGAAGGCAACAAATGATTGCATTGCTTCAGGTACATTATTATAACAAAAAACAATCTGTGTACTACTGTTTCAAATTAGCAATGTATTGTACGTTTTCTGCCCATAGTTTCGGGAACATATTCTGACGAATTTAATTTTAGCATCAAATGATTCAGATGCCCATTAACACTGGCCAATATCCCTCTCCATTCCTCCTAGACCTGGCTACACATAGCTGTAGGTTTTGTGTCCTGCTTTGATCCACATTTTCTTAAGGTCAAGAGACTTTATTTATTTTTTAATTTTTTTAAAGATTTTATTTATTTATTTGAGAGAGACAGTGTGTGTGCAGGAGTGGAGGGGAGGGGCAAGAGGAAGAGGGAGAAGCAGACTCCCCGCTGAGTAGGGAGTCCCTTGTGGGGGTATCAATCCCAGGACCCAGGATCATGACCTGAGCCTAAGGCAGATGCTTAGCCGACTGAGCCACCCAGGCTCCCCAGGGTCAAGAGATTTTAAAAGCGACAGACTTAATTGTGGCTCATCAAATCCCAGTGAAGACAGAAAGACACGAAGATAAGCTCCCCAGCTTCAAAAAATGTCATAAAAAAATGTCATCAAAACAAAGCCTTTGATTCCTCATATGTAGTAGACAATTTATGGATAAACAATCTAGAGTTGATTATTTTGTATAGACATAGCTGTTTTTTTTTTATGTTAAGAAAAAAAAAAGAAGGTAGACATAGCTGTTTTAATGAATTAATTATATAGAAACTATTTAGATAATCCTAGAAAATGAATTTAAAACATATAAGTTGCTTTTATATCATTATGCTTAGAAAAACAGATTCATGGAATAGAGATTTTGTGTAGCTTAGTAAGTTGTGAGCATAGTCAGCTAGCCCTGTGATGTAATCCTGACTCCACCCATCCTTTCCCGGTATATGACATTAACAAGCGATTACCTCTTTAATCTTCCTTTTTCTTTATCTGTAAAGGCAAAAGAAAACCTGCCTAATAGGGGTCTTGTGATAACTAGAGATAATGTCATATTCAGTGCCTGATACAGAAACTGCTAATCAATAACTCTTATTTATGGTGACTCTCATAAAGCTGGTGCCTTACAGGAGATTTCACCTAACACAGTGAATTATACTCATGTACCGCATATCTATATTGGCCAACTCAACTGGGAGTTCTCTGTGCGCAGTGATTATGTCTTATCTCTGTGCCCTATTATGTAACACATGGTTGTTGCTACATAAATGTTTGCTGGGATCAACTGAAAAATTCCTCAAATTCCTGAAACCATCTCATGCCAGATACAGGGATTACTATAATCAACTTTAAGGATATGAATAGAATGTTTATGTGAATAATTAAAGTAGACCACATGGATTTTATGCATGTCATCACTACTGAGTATATTTTTAAAGCTAATCAGTGCATCTAAAAATCTATAGTTCATTCCTTATCACCATTCTTAATATGTAGTTACTAATATCCTGAAGCTTTATAAGCTAGGGTTTGATAAATGTTTCTGAAATTAATTCTATATGTATAGCCAAATTTATTCAAAAATTTTAATAATTTCCTGAAATACTTTGTCATGTATCAGGAAGAAGGTAAACAGCAAATTAAAAATCATAAAAGGAGAATATTTAAAACTTCCTATATTCCAAGAGAATAGAGAAAAATGGTTAAACATTGAGAATCATGGGAGAGAAGTCAACCTTGATCTCCTTGTGTTTCTCTTTGGTGATAACCTAGTACAAATGCAAATCCTGTTGATTAACAAACTTCTGATGCCAACTGTATCTACGTCTTATTAACATTAACTACATTCTATGAGTCTCCTTGCTTACTATTATTTATATCATATCATATTATATATAGTACATATTATAAACATATATTTATTGTACTAATATTACGCAGTATTAAAATGTTTTGTATGTTTATCAAGTGCATGTTATTTCTTACTACTTTTATACATTGCCTACCATTCACTTGCCTGAATACTCAGCATGGACCCATAATCAAAGTACGGACATTTTTAGATCTTTTTGACCTTCGTTTTCTTTCTTATGAGTTTTAATTTACTCATCAGTTCTGCTATCATTTCATTCCTAACTTTTCTCAGTGTGTGTGTGTGTGTGTCTATTTGTGCGGTTACTTGTCTATCTGTGCCCCTGCCCCAACCTCCAGTAGAGCCAGCTGCTTTTCCTGAAACAGAGTTCTCACACTCTGCCTTCCAAACCCAAATGGACGTGTATGATTTCTACTTCCAACATCCTGCCGTCACGGTATGTTTGAGTGTGATGGTTACCATGATACGCCGTACTAACGTGTTCCAATAGAGAAAGGACAGAGAACGATCCTCCCCATATAGGTCCTTTCTGTGCATTTTTGAAGTGACCTTTTAGAGGAAAGCCCATCCACTGTGCCGAAGGTTTCAGGCTAGAAGCAAAGTGAAGTTATGTTTATGTCAATATCAGCTATCTAGAAACACACTAGTAGCTTCTTTCCATGCGTCCATGTGCATAGCATCCAAGAGACAATTTTCCTGTTTACACATTCCCTAACCACTCCCTCAACCCCACTAGCTTCCTTCTATCTGAGGAACTCATCATCCCTTGCCCGAACACCCAACAGCTGCTTTTTGGGACCCTAGTACCTGAATCCTAGTCATCACTTGTCAGGGAGACTCATCATGCAATCACGTCATGCCATGACCTTGTTCAAAATTCCTCACTGGTTCTCATCAACCATGAAAGATAAATGCTCATGTTTACTACACAACACGTGGGGCCTTTGTTGTTTGGCCCACTTTTCCACCACCACCAGCCCTGAACTCTACACTACAGAAATGTTGAGTTATTTGCAGTCTCCAAATCACGATGCACAACCAGAACACCACCTCTGCATTTGTTGCTCTTTTCTCTGAAATATTCAACCTGACTTAGTGCCAGGAAAACCTTAGTCTTCTTTCAAGCCTTAGATTCATTTTGTCTGTTTGGTGATACTCCCCAAATTTTTACAAATTAATCTAAATCATCAGCTATTCTCCCACCATTTCTTGTACGTGATACTCATTATTTAATATTAGTGTTTTTACAAGTTTAATTTGCATGATTTTCTTCCTACTAACCTACATACTTTTTGAAGATAGAGACTAATTATTGTCACCACTGTGTTCCCAGTTAGTGACATAGTCATGGCACATATTAGGAACTCAATAAATATTTGTTGAGTATGAATGCAAGAAGGCCCTGGGCTATCACTCACATCCTAATTGGGTACATTAATGGCTAGCCCATTCCTTAATCAACCATGTGCTTGTTTTTAATATTCATGGATCTGATGGGGGGAGCTCAACATAGATCACCTGGTGTTCCTGTAAACAGCTGCCACCCCGCTCCTGCTCAGTTAGTATGAAGTACCCACAGAAAGTTAAAGTGGAAAGGGGAAACATGGTCACTGTTAATGCCTAAATCATGTTCCTATGCTAGAGAAACATTAATATTATCAACTGCTTATCGTTTAACATTCTCTAATACATAATATTTCTAATACTTAATATTATCTAATACTCTGTAGCCTTGGAAATATTCTAAAAATTGTTCATAGGTTAATTCAATCAATGTACAGGTGCTAAAATTATTTTGATTTTATAGATGAGGGAATTGAGATAGACATGTTCGGTAGCTTACCCATGATCTTATGGAAAGTAGGTGAAGGAGCAGGAATCCAAACACAGGCAGTGTAGCTCTAGAGGTCTACATTCCCAAGCATTACACTATATAACCTTATAATTGATTATAGTGCCAAAAATTTTGACTCAGTCTATTTCTAGCCTTGTCTGAGGAACCATTGGTAAGTCCACCAGGAGTTATTTGCAAAAAGGACTATTTTTAACTTGAAAAAACATTGAGAAAAGGTTTCTGTGCAGGTGCCTGGGAGAATTGGAAAGGACTGCGGAAGATAGCATGGTACCTGTCTTGGGTAATAGTTCTCCAGCAGGGACAATGAACTTGTGCCTGAGGCTTAAGGAGAGAGTAATTCTCAACCGAAAATAAAAAAGCTGTTTGCACAAGAAGCACAGGACACAAACAGCTCTCAGAATTCCAGATGACAACTCTGGGGAGATTAGCATTTATCTCACTTCCGCATAGAGCACAGCATGGATTTGGCCTCTCAGCACTTAGAGCAGTGCTTCTAAAACTTCAATGTACGTAAGAAACCCCTGTGGGGTTGTTAACATGCAATATTATGATTCAGGAGGTCTAGGGGAGGCCTGAGATTCTTTTTTTCTAACAAGCTCCAGGCAATGTTAATGCGGTTGGTTGAGAGATTGTGCTTGGAGAATGAGAAGGCTCCAAGGACAAATTGAGGGACCTTGCTTTTAAGGTCTGTCCTGTGAAATCCTTGGTCAATAGCAGGGACATATAGACCTCATAGCTGCAGTAGTGATGAAGTTCTCTTTGGTAGTTTTGCAGGCTGTGGTCACCAACAAGGGAGCTATAACAACAACAACAACAACAAAAACAAAAACAAAAAAATGGGGGAAGACTGAAAAAGACCATGTGAAGCAACCTGCAAACACAAAATTATCTGATTGAAGCTTGGGATGATCTGGATTTCCTGTGTCATTTAGCAGCAGTGGGAAGTCCACCTTCAAACATAAGCAAAATTCTGATAGCTTAAATTTTCATGGCAACTTTGAATTACCAATTCTGGCCTCTGCTGAACTAATTCTTACTTCAACCCCTCCTTCCCTAGGCATTTGTTTTCTGCTTTACAATTCTGACCCAGATAGACTGTGGAAGCACTTTTTCTCATTCCTCCCCCCCAAAATATTGCATCCAAAGTTTTTATTTATTTATTTATTTTAAAGATTTTATTTATTTATTTGAGAGAGAGAATGAGATAGAGAGCATGAGAGGGGGGAGGGTCAGAGAGAGAGGCAGACTCCCTGCTGAGCAGGGAGCCCGACGTGGGACTCGATCCCGGGACTCCAGGATCATGACCTGAGCCAAAGGCAGTCGCTTAACCAACTGAGCCACCCAGGCCCCGAAAGTTTTTATTTATTTTTTAAAGTTGTTTTCTTTTTTTAAAAGATTTTATTTGTTTATTTATTTGTCAGAGAGAGAGAGAGCACAAGCAGGGGGAGCGGCAGAGGGAGAGGGAGAAGCAAGTTCCCTGCCAAGCAAGGATCCTGATGTGGGACTCGATCCTAGGACTCCGGGATCATGACCTGAGCCGAAGGCAGCCGCTTAACCAACTGAGCCACCCAGGCACCCTATTCAAAGTTTTTAATGCACAACAACTTTCAGTGACACTTATGGGACAGTGAAGGTTTTTTATATATCTGAAAAGTGTGCATCTACTACTTTTTGTAAAAGTTCTTTGGCCTCCTCACCTCTGGGCATTTTTCTCTTGCCAACTTTCCCCATAAAACCCAGCTTTATGTGTCCTACTACATGACTACTTCCCTTCTCACACTCCATTTCTCCCAGCCTGTAGCAAATTCCAAATTCCTTTTTACAGTTTTATGAATAACAGTATGGCTGTTACAGCTGACCCTTGAACAACTTGAGTTTGAACTGTGTGCGTCCACTTATATGTGGATTTCTGTTGATAAATATAGTACAGCACTGTAAATGTAATCTTCCCTTCCTTATGATTCTCTTTTTTAAAAAAGATTTTTAATTATTTATTTGAGAGAGAGAGTGTGTGTCACAGAGCAAGAGCTTGAGAGAGAGAGAGAAAGCACAAGCAAGGGGGAGGGGCAGAGGGAGAGGGAGAAGCAGGCTCCCCACTGAACAGAGAGCCCGGTGTGGGACTCAATCCCAAGACCCTGGGATCATGACCCGAGCAGAAGGCAGACACTTAACCAACTGAGCCACTCAGACGCCCTTCCTTATGATCCTCTTAATAACATTTTCTTTCCTCTAGCTTACTTTGTTGTAAGAATACAGTATATAATACTTATAACATATGAAATACATGTTAATAGACTATTTACATTATTGGTAAAGCTTCCTGTCAATGTGAAGCTAATTACACTTAAGTTTTTCGAGAGTAGGAAGTTATAGGTTGGTTGCATAGAGGTCAGCCCCCCAACCCCCACATTGTTCAAGAGTCAGCTGTTCTTGGGCACCTGGGTGGCTCAGATGGTTAAGCGTCTTCCTTCGGCTCAGGTCATGATCCCAGGGTCCCAGGATCGAGTCCCGCATCGGGCTTCCTGCTAGGCGGGAAACCTGCTTCTCCCTCTGCCTCTGCCTCTCTCTCTCTCTGACTCTCATGAATAAATAAATAAAATACTAAAAAAAAAAAGAGTCAGCTGTTCTTTGTTTTACATAGACCAAGCTATCCAAAGCCGAGACATCCCCTCCCAGGGCTGCCTTTCAAAGAAGCCTCCCCAAACTAAAAAATACAAGGTAATATTTAAAAATTCCTTCTTTACAGAATTCCTGGTGGTAGAAATTAAAATAACTTTTTCACCCTATTACATATGAATGTGTATTCTTTTTTTTTTTAAGGTTTTATTCATTTATTTGACAGAGAGAGAAAGAGAACACAAGCAGGGGGAGCGGCAGAGGGAGAAGCAGGCTCCCCACTGAACAGAGAGCCCGATGCAGGGCTCGATCCCAGGATCCTGGGTTCATGACCTGAGCCGAAGGCAGCCGCTTAACCGACTGAGCCACCCAGGTGCCCCTATGAATGTGTATTCTTTTTTTTTTTTTAAAGATTTTATTTATTTATTTGAGACAGAGAGAATGAGAGACAGAGAGCATGAGAGGGAGGAGGGTCAGAGGGAGAAGCAGACTCCCTGCTGAGCAGGGAGCCCGATGTGGGACTCGATCCAGGGACTCCAGGATCATGACCTGAGCCGAAGGCAGTCGCCTAACCAACTGAGCCACCCAGGCACCCATGAATGTGTATTCTTAATTGATTGTCAAATGTATGGGTAGTACAATCCTATGTGTGTCATTAAGGTTTGCAAGGAATTCCACTGGCTTTCACTAATTATTTACATAGAAATTGCCTCTCACCAAGGTTTTTAAAGCACCGTTTAATTAATTTGTGTTTTTAATCGATTTATCTTAGCCATTTAAATAAAACATATAATTATTTTATTTTTACATGTATACTCATGTATATTTAAAGTTACATGAACAAATAAATAGAACCATATACCAAAATGTTTTTAGTTTAAGACAGTATTTTTCTTTCTTTTCTTTTTTGTTTGATTCCTCCTTATTCCTCTTCTCCTTCTCCACTCTGTATTTGAGCCCCATTCCCACCGTACTTGTTAAAAAATAAGTACATGTCTTCCTGTATTATTCATTGTACTAATAGAAACATACCTAGAGTCATACGTGTATCACACACATGTGCACATACATACATGCTCATGTATACATATGCAGAAGAAGGGACACTGCTCAATTTCTCAAAAATACATACAGGGAGTGCCTCTATATAAACTCATATAGCTATAATTAAGTCTTTTTAATGACTACGCTTGACTCATTAACATTTATACATGAGTGGAAAAATATGTCTATCAAATGACCCTTTTTTGAAAGCAGTGAATTTAACCCCAAGTAATCAGCAAGAGCAATCAATAAAACCATACCTTTTATAAACTTTAAATTATTTTATAAAAACAAACATCCAAATCTCTAAGACAACTCCAGAATTGTGCCGTCAGGGATCTCACCTTACTTTGTGGGGTAACAACCAAAAATGAAAATTGGTGGTTATTGTTAAATTTACTAGGAGAAGGCAATTACAGTTTTTCGTGGACAGAGGCATTGATTTAAAGATCCAGTTGTTTACAATATATTATGAAGCCCACATTTGGAAGACTCATTATGCTTTTTTATTGACATAAGGAAGTTAAGCAATATTTTTTTTTCCTTTTACCAAACCAAGATCATTAAGTCCTTTTTCCTACATTTATAAATTCATTACAAACTCATAATGAACCACAGGCATTGTGAGTTGAATGCAGTATGGTTTCATACAAAGACTCCTCTGCATGTTAGCTAGTATTAATAGCTCAGCAGGCACGATGCAAATTAACCTGCATGACCTAAATGGAAAAGGAATATAGGTTGCATTTAAATGTTAGAACAATGCACAAGACTGTGCTAAAATGTCAGGCCAGAGGGTGATTACAGGAGGGAAAAAAAAAAGATCTGAAAAAAGAAAATGCATCATAATCTCCAAACAACAATGAACACACCTGTTTGTACAAGGCTGTTTAAATAATGGTCATCTCATGAGCAGTAAATAATGCCCCTGCTTTCCCTTTGGTAGCAGCAGCCCATTATTAGGAGAACAATGCAGATATTCACCCTGGTCAGTAAAGGACTACCTGTTTTCATATCTCAATGCATCTTTCTGGAAACTCTTTATATCAGATCGCTGGATTTTTGCACAGAGCACGTCAGAATGTGCTGTGTGTTGGCATGCTGGAGAGTAAACTGCATTGCTACAGAACTCATTTTATCTAGAATCTCTTGTCCTTGATCCCGGCTTGGCCCTTCGTCTTTCTTTTCACAGTAGGAAAAACTGCGAACAGTGCTATCTTCGCTTCATAGAACAGACAGAATATGCCATTTATTTGTTATTTATTTCTTGTGCTTCTTCCCAATAGATGCTCTGTGGTGCTGAGACCCTGATCTGTGGTAACTTCTTTTACTTCAAAAACAACCAGACTCCAGCAATAACAGTCCGGTGACAATAAGAAAGACCAGGGAAGGAGAAATGTAGGAGACTCGGTGTGGTGGAAGTGAGAGGAAATGGAAGGGTAAGAAATGGAGTGACACAGAGTGCAAGAAATGGAAGATTAAAAAATAATTAAACCATTAAAAAATGTAAAGGCTTCTGCTGAGGAAAAATTCTTTAGAATCTTGTGGCTGTTGATTTGTCTTCTTGACTCAATAAATCTGAGCGATCACCTGAAATCTGTATTCCTGTCCCCAAATTCTTGTATCACAAATGCTGAGGTCTGTAAGTAAGATTAGTAAGTATTCTGTTTGTGGTTTCCATCACCCACACATTATTGCTGGTTATCACACACACACATACACACACCCACACACACACAAGAACTTCTCATAAAATTATATTACTATTTTAAAATATGTATTGTGTGTAATAATTATGACCTTAGACAGTTTTGCGAGAAAAAATACATCCAATGAAAATTGGACAAATTTACAAAGATAAACAGGAGGCAAATAAAGCTATTAAATCATACCAAATTTATATCTGATCTTTGTTATCTATCCAAAGCACTATGGTAAACAGCTCTAATCACTATTGCTGTTTTATTTTCAGTTCTGTTTATGCAATTTAATATAGTTCTTATACTGTATTTCCACTTAGGACAGAGTATGCATTCTTCTCATTTTATCGATAGTGTGGTATTTGTTTTAATTTATCCTCATTTTGTTGGTTGCTTGGGAGAGGTTTTTGTTTTCAGTTTTTGTTTTTTTGTTTTTTAACTCTCATGGAGTATATGGTATTGTGCTCTTTCCAAAAAAAAAAAAATATTTTCTTTCTTCAAATATATTTCCAGGGTATGGACTCAAACATGAAATTGTAAAGTCTAAGTGTATATTTGAATTTAAAACTCATTATTTCATTGTTCTAATTAATAAGAATTTATTTGAATCTTAACATTATTTTAATTCACATTCCTCTTAATGGTAGAAAGATTATCTGTGTTCTTCTGATGACTTAATATCTGTTTGCTTTGTGTTAAATTATTTATCCACTTTGAGGACTTGCTACCTTCAAATCTACAATAACCTAGACAGTCTAGTCATATCATAAGGATAGACAAGTAGATCGATAGAACAGATTTGATAATCCAAAAATAAACCTTACATTTGTGGTACATTGATTTTTTTACAAAGGTGTCAAGGCAATTTGGTAGGGAAAAGATGGACTTTTAACAGTATGTCCTGAGACAATCAGATATACACATGCAGATCTTTATCCTTCTCTCACACCAAACACAAAAATTAGCTTAAAATCAATGACAGACTTAAATGCAAGAGCTAAAACTATAAACTTATAACAAAACATATGAGAACATTTTCATGGCTTTGAATTAGTCAAAGATTTCAAAGATGTGACACTAAAGGCATGATCCATAAAAGATACAGATGATAAACTGAATTTCATAAAAATTAAACACATTTGCTTTTAAAGACACCATTAAGAAAATGGAAAGCAAGCCATATACTGAGGGAAAATATTTACAATTCAGATATAATAAAATATCTATGTTTTAAATATATAAAATAATCTTAGCCCAATAAAATGACAAAAATCTTGGAATTGATAACTCATCAAAGGAAATATATGCTGGGGGGCGCCTGGGTGGCTCAGTCGTTAAGCGTCTGCCTTCAGTTCAGGTCATGATCCCTGGGTCCTGGGATCGAGCCCGGCATCGGGCTCCTTGCTCAGCGGGAAGCCTGCTCTCTCCTCTCCCACTCCCCCTGCTTGTGTTCCCTCTCTCGCTGTGTCTCTGTCAAATAAATAAATAAAATCTTAAAAAAAAAAAAAAGGAAATATATGCTGGGACACTAAATACATGGAAAGATGTTCAATGTCATTAGTTATGAGGAAATGTACATTAAGCCACAATAAGATATCACTTCACACTGAAAAAGACAGCTATATAATATATATAGTCATAAATAATTATGTAAACACAAATATGTGTGAGAGTGTGAGCGCATACAACTTTTTATGAATTCTATGTTTAGAACTGCATAAAATATCTCTGGAATATTGTGATTAATATGTGTGTATGTATAAAGAATATTTCTGGATACATAAAAAATAAACTGGCCATAGTCTTTGCCTCTGGAGCTGGGAACAAAGCAGTTCAGTGAGAAAAGTATAGAAGACACACTTTTCACTATATAGTCGATTGTAAATTCTGAATTTTAAACTGTGAAATTATGTCAGCTACTTGAAAAATAATATTAACCAAAAATATTGAGACTCAAAGTTGTATCTAATATGCTAAAACAGTTACCTTCAGGTCATTAGCAGGAGATGAACAGTTATTTTCCCTTTAAATCAAATATGACATTTTCAAGTGCTCAGTTTTTTCTGGAATTTCTTTGAACAATTCTAGGTATCCTTGCAATAATTATAAGTTGAAAAACAATGGTCTCGAAGTCCATAGACTCAGACTCTCGAAGTCCATAGACTCTCTATGGACTTTGAGAAACAAACTGAGGGTTCTAGAGAGGAGGGGGGTGGGGGGATGGGTTAGCCTGGTGGTGGGTATTAAGGAGGGCACTTACTGAATGGAGCACTGGGTATTATACACAATGAATCATGGAACACTACATCAAAAACTAATGATGTAATGAATGGTGACTAACATAACATTAAAACAAACAAACAAACAAACACAACAATGGTCTCTTTCCCTGTCCCTTTCCCTTCCCTTTCCTTTCCTTCCTTCTTTCGTAATTTTTACTTTTGCCTAACTAATTACTTTGGGATACTACTATTATTTTTCCCCGTTTACCTAAGTATCAGTCTGTTTTGGTATATAATATTCAATTAATGTGAAAGGGAAAGGTGAGGGGAGGTGAGAGGGAAGGGAAGGGAAGGGAAAGGAGGGGAAAGGGAAGGGGAAGGGAACATTTATTTATTTATTTATTTATTTAAAGATTTTATTTATTTGAGAGAGAGAATGAGAGAGAGCACATGAGAGGGGTTAGGGTCAGAGAGAGAAGCAGACTCCCTGCCGAGCAGGGAGCCCGATGCAGGACTCGATCCAGGGACTCCAGGATCATGGCCTGAGCCGAAAGCAGTCACTTAACCAACTGAGCCAACCAGGCGCCTGGAAGGGAACATTTAAAAAACATTTGAAAGGATTCTTCAAGTGATACTTAGATTAATGAGAAAATTGGCCCATTTGAACCTTTTATTCCAATATAATGTTATTTCCATTTTTATTTGATTGTTAAGCCCCTGTAAAACTATTCATATTACCAAAGGAAAAAATATACCAAACAACAACATTATGGAGTGAAATGGAAAATGTTTATGCTATATTGAAAGAAATCATAAAACTTCCAAAAAAAATGGTCTCTGCTAACAGCTCTGACATCCTTTATCATTTAAAAAAAATTCTATCACTAACGTTTCTGTTTCTCTTAATTATTTTGTAGGGTATCACAGGTATAGGACTTTTTTTTCTTTCATCAAATGTTAGAATGAACATGTAGACAAGAATATTTTTATTTAGATCAGTCATATTGCAGCATATGATACTGCTTTCAAAAGCTCAGCATTACAGCACCCTTGTAAAAATTAGATAAAGGAACTCTTTCTGTAAAGACACATTAGAGAAAAATTTCCTCTCTGGATTGAGCAATTAGACAAAAAAGATGTCCATCTGGGGCACAGTGGACAATGTACAATATACAGAAGCACAGTGTACAGTTTGGTGGACTGTGCAGAGGTTGGACATTAGCCCCCCAGCCAAAGCACAAACCACCCAATACCGTGGGGAGAGCTGCCTTGACCAGCCTAAGGATGGAGACAAATTCCAAGTACAGTTCAGGACTATTGGTTTACTTCCTATCAACTAATATAAGTTATGTCAAAGAAAACTGACATCTTGCCCCACCTCCACTTAAGAGTGAGCTGTGTAGGGCGCCTGGGTGGCTCAGTTGGTTAAGCGACTACCTTCGGCTCAGGTCATGATCCTGGAGTCCCGGGATCGAGTCCCGCGTCGGGCTCCCTGCTCGGTAGGGAGTCTGCTTCTCCCTCTGACCCTCCCCTCTCATGTGTTCTCTCTCTCTCATTCTCTCTCTCAAATAAATAAATTAAAAAAAAAATCTTTAAAAAAAAAAGGGTGCCTGGGTGGCTCAGTTGGTTAAGCGACTGCCTTCACTCAGGTCATGATCCCGGAGTCCCAGGATCGAGTCCCGCATCGGGCTCCTTGCTCGGCAGGGAGTCTGCTTCTCCCTCTGACCCTCCTCCGTCTCGTGCTCTCTGTCTCTCATTCTCTCTCTCTCAAATAAATAAAATCTTAAAAAAAAAAATTTGAACTCATGTCAGGGAAAAAGAACTTTGTTCTCTCAGATAAATCAATATAAATAAATAAACTTCTCCTCCAAATAGAGCCACCCTATGTCCACTTAGTTCCAGCCCTCTAAATCAACGACACCTTCAGCTTTTCCTGAACCCTCCCCCGGGGTGAGGGGGAACAATTTACTGATTTTGGGGGGCAAATGTCTGAAAATCTGACAAGTCTTGCAAATATGATAATTATGTGGAAAAATAGCTTTTCATCAGCAACTGGTTTCCATCAATAATCTTGCTATAGTTGTAGATTTTTTCCCCTTTATAAATACCTGAGGCATTTGTATTTGGTGAGCCAATACGTCTTTTGCATTCATCTTTGCAAGTAAACATTTTTTTTTAATTTTTCTTTTCATATCTGTGTCTTAGTTGATATTTATCATTTAGATGATGCTTTGGTGGGAGAGCTAGGGTTATACAATATGTATGGACAGTTTGATTTGTCATGTGCTGTGTGAAAATTATAAAGGCCATTGTATCCTACTGTGCCAGTAAATCCAGTCAGCTATCTTGACAAATATTTGGATCGCAACCACTTCTCACTAAATCCACAGCTGTCTCTCTGTTCTTCCGCCAACATCTCCTGTGTGGATTCTTGCAGATGCCTCCTAAATTATCTCACCGGGTCATTCATGAAGCCCCTTATCAATCTAAACAAAGCAAGCTGGTGTGATCCTGGTAAAAGGCAAATGAGATCAATGTCACTCTTTTGCTCAAAATTCTCCCAATAACTTCTCATTCCACGTCAGTAAATTCTTTGAGAGATTCCGCTCGTCTCTTTTGTTTTTTTATGAAAGAGGAGAGATCACAACCAACACCAAAGAAATACAAACAGTTGTAAGAACATATTACGAGCAACTATATGCCAGCAAATGAGATAATCTGGAAGAAATGGATGCATT
Source organism: Neomonachus schauinslandi (assembly GCF_002201575.2). Classification (NCBI taxonomy): domain Eukaryota; kingdom Metazoa; phylum Chordata; class Mammalia; order Carnivora; family Phocidae; genus Neomonachus; species Neomonachus schauinslandi. The sequence continues at coordinate 118,273,482 of NC_058405.1, read as the reverse complement.
CCTAGAGATGAATCCGCTTGTCTTTACACATTGCCACTCACCACCACCTCCCGTTACTTCATCTCGCTCTCCTCAGTTATCCCTAGCTGAATTGTCCTTGCTGTTTCTTGAAATCAAATCACCAAACATGTTGATGCCTTGAAAATATATAGCCTGGTCATGGGTATTAAAGAGGGCACTTACTGAATGGAGCACTGGGTGTTATATGCAAATAATGAATCATGGAACACTACGTCAAAAACTGATGATGTAATGTATGGTGATTAACATAACATAATAATAAAAAAAAGAAAAGAAAAGAAAAGAAAACATACCCACTTTCTAGACCGCTCTTCTCAAATCACACTCTCTCAGGCCGTCTGGGTCCCTGCCCTGGCACATCTCATCCTTCTGACATTCTTCTGGGTAGCATACATCACTCTCAGCATATCATATATTTTACCTATGTGTTTTATTTATTGCTTATATTTGCAACACTGCAATTTAGGCTCTGTGAGAAAATGTTTTTTGTTTTGAGCATTTTGTCTTCTGTAACATGTATTTGTTCAGAAAATACATTCATTTCACTCATTGACCAGGTCCTTGCCCACAGTAGAAGAACACTGGTCAAGCTGCTTGATGTCTCTGTGTGTCAATATCTTCATTTTTATCATTTTTTTTAAGGTGAGTTCGACTCCCAACATGGAGCTTGAATTCATGAGATCAAGAGTCGCATGCTCTACCGACTGACACAGCCAGGCACCCCAATATCTTCATTTTTAATAGGAGCGTAATAATTACATTTATCCCACTGAATTCCTTTGATGGTTAAAAAGAAGAAAATGCACGTAAAAAGAGTTGTTATTATGCCAGACACATAGCAAGGCTCCATTAATAATAACTACATTAATAATTATGGTGAATGATAATGATTTGCTACATGATTCAGGGAATACTTGGTTGGATTTGGTTTCTTAAAAAACAACCAAAACCGGGGTGCCTGGGTGGCTCGGTCGTTAAGCTTCTGCCTTCGGCTCAGGTCACGGTCCCGGGGTCCTGGGATCGAGTCCCACATCGGGCTCCCTTGCTCAGCAGGAAGCCTGCTTCTCCCTCTCCCACTCCCCCTGCTTGTGTTCCTGCTCTGGCTATCTCTCTCTCTGTCAAATAAATAAAATCTTAAAAAAAAAAAAAAAAACAACCAAAACCAAAACCCGACTGCCTATTCCTTAAAGAGCTTAGCCAACCAAAGGCTAATTGGCCAGCGAAGACTCATGTTCTCAGAAGTTTATTAGCATTTGCTTGCCATTCTGCATTCGCCAGGACAGTACACTTCAAATCTATAATTTCATCTCCTTTTCTATCTTGCTGATTCACTTTATTATAATTTTCCTGTCAATATATACCATCCAACCAAAAATCATCTTCTGAAACAAAGGATTCTCTTTTCACTGGTTTTATTATTCAAGCTGTGCAGTCCAAAACGTACAGGCAAACATTTCATCTTCCCAAGGATTTAATTCTCAGAGGGACTTGCAGCCTCCAATTCATTCATCCCAAATCATTTCACTTTTTTTTTTTTTAAGATTTTATCTATTTATTTGTCAGAGAGAGAGAGCACAGCAGGGGAAGCATCAGGCAGAGGGAGAAGCAGGCTCCCCGCTGAGCAAGGAGCCCAACGCAGGACTCGATCCCAGGACCCTGGGATCATGGCCTAATCCAAAGGCAGATGCTTAACTGACTGAGACACCCAGGCGTCCCTCATTTCACTTTTTAATATAACTTCTGTTTAAATGTATTCCATTTCCGCTAAACAACAAACCACTTTCTCTTCTACAATATTGGAATGTTACTTATATGTACCTACCCTTCCTTGTTGTCATCCTTAACCGTATGCTTTTACTCTTTTGCCACACAGCCTAAAATGTCATTCCCTAGAGAACTGAATACTATTTTACCAGCAATTTAGTAATACTATTATTACTTCATCAAAAACTTTAAGAACACAAATGGCAAAATTATCAGGTATTACTATTCTGCAATCAGCTTTATCTAAAGAACACACTGATTTTAGATATACTATGAAAGACATCTCAGGGGCATCTGGGTGGCTCAGTCATTAAGTGTCTGCCTTCGGCTCAGGTCATGATTCTGGGGTCCTGGGATTGAGCCCCGCATTGGGCTCCCTGCTCCGCGGGAAGCCTGCTTCTCTCTCTCCCACTCACCCTGCTTGTGTTCCCTCTCTGGCTGTCTCTCTCTGTCAAATAAATAAAAGTAAAATCTTAAAAAAAAAAGACATCATCTTAAATATGTTCCATACACATTTTTGTATTTAATTTTGCAAATTAAAATTTCAATATCAGATTTGAATATTGAACTCAGAAGCTGAAATATGTATATGGCCCATTTCAACAGTTTTACTCAACACCATTCAAATATAAACACCAAAAATAGTTCCCTTGTTTTTACCCAGAAAAATGAAGATTTTTAAGGCCACAATCATAGGTTGTTTTGTTTAAAAAAAAAAGAACCAAAACAGAAATAGGCTCATTAAATATAAACAATAAACTAGTGGTTGTCAGGGGGGTTGGGGTTTGGGGGATGGGTGAAATAGGGGAGGGGATTAAGAGACACGAACTTCCAGTTATAAAGTCAGTCAGTCACAGGGATAAAAAAAAACAGCATAGGAAATACCGCCAATAATATTATAATAACTTTGCCTGGTGACAGATTGTGACTACACTCTTCACAGGTAAGCATTTTGTAATATATATAATTGTCAAATCACTATGCAGTAACCTGAAACTAATATAATATTGTGTGCCAATTTTACTTCAAAAAGATTAAAAATGAAATACATAACATTAAAAAAACTAGTGAACTAAACATTGTTCTTATTTGAACTTTTAAAGTTTAATTGTGCTTTGACCTTACCACAAAGAGATATGTCTGTTGATTAAATCAATTTTAAAAGTGCTTGCTGTTTGAAAGTAATTATTGAATTCCATGATAGAGTGGACTTGTGTATGCACAGGCTTGTATTGATCCTGGAGTTTCTTCTATAGGATATGATTTTAAGGGGAAATGAAAAGCCTAAGTTATCAAAGAAATAATTCTTGGAAAAAATCATTGAAGGCATTGTATAATCTATGTACTTACACAGAAGATGCCAAAAACAAATTCAAAGCATAGAAGATAAATGCCGTTTTGTTTTGGGAAACAGGATAATGTTTAGCCTATGAATGTGAGCCAAAACTGTCATCTTCTTGGGCGCCTGGGTGGCTCAGTCGTTAAGCGTCTGCCTTCGGCTCCCGTCACGGTACCAGGGTCCTGGGATCGAGCCCCACATCGGGCTTCCTGCTCAGCGGGGAGCCTGCTTCTCCCTCTCCCACTCCCCCTGCTTGTGTTCCCTCTCTCGCTGTGTCTCTCTCTGTCAAATAAACAAATAAAATCTTAAAGAAAATTGTCATCTTATTGGCTATTTTTATGGGAAAAGCAGTATCACAATTGTTATCCGGATAAGGGTGTTAAAGTGTTCATATTTTAGCTTGTGAGGTCTTGTGGTGGTAGGGGTAGTGGCGGCTGTTGTGTTTTCTAACTTAAAGAGGCGGGCTATGGGGTAAAACTACGTGAGCCTAGTTATTCAGTAACCGGTTGTAGACAGAGTATGATTGACGACTTCATCTATGGGATCTGTCAAGCTGTCCTTTGCAAAAATGCATGTGGGAAGTTAATTTTCATTTTTCTCTTCTTTTTTACACAATGTTACGCTTGCCAGATTAATCCACATTGTTATCTGTGGTCTAGTTCCTTTATTTTCATTGCTTTATAGAGTTCAATTACATAGACTTACAATTTATTTTTCCTTTCTACCATTGCAGGACATGTGGGGTTTTTGTTTTCTCAACATTATGGACAACACTATTGTGAATATTCTTTCATGGATCCTGGCATGGATGTGCCTGAGTTTCTCTAGTGCATGTATGGAGGAGTGAAAATGCTGACTGCCGATGGAGATACCTTTAATTTTAATACATAAGGCCATATTTTCCTGTGAGTTTTTCTGTACAAAAATAAATGAAATAACTATCCGTCATATCATTTTGCCTGCAAAGTCAGCCTAAATTCTCAGTCCAGTTAAAACACAAGGTAAGACCTTTTAAGTCACATATTTCTGTTTCATTTCTCTGTCCTTTTAGTTTGGTCATGTTCTTGTGTTTGATTTTTAAAATAATTTTACTTAAATTTTGCAATTCTTTGTATTTAAAAGGCTACCTCAGAGTCTTTGTGGTTAAGAATCTAAAAAGCAGGGGCGCCTGGGTGGCTCAGTTGTTAAGCATCTGCCTTCGGCTCAGGTCATGATCTTGGGGTCCTGGGATCAAGCCCTGCGTCAGGCTCTCTGCTCTGTGGGGAGTCTGCTTCTCCCTCACTCCCCCTGTTTGTGTTCCCTCTCTCGCTGTGTCTCTCTCTGTCAAATAAATAAAATCTTTAAAAAAAAAAGAATCTGAAAAGCAGAAAAAAGAGTAAAATAAAAAATTAATAAATACACAATAAATAAAAGGGGCAGATATTCATAAGGGATATAAGGAAGGGAACATATTAATTTGAGAATAAACAGAAAATTATATATGTATATCTGTTTAGCAGTGATTAGGTGAATATATATATTTCTATATATATCTATATATAGAAATATTATATATATGTAATGTATGCCTGTATTCCAATAAAAGTCTCACTTACCATCATGGGTAAGATCTGACTCAGAGGTATAGTTCTCTTAGTCAAGTCATTTTATAAATCTCAAAACTTCGGGCGCCTGGGTGGCTCAGTTGGTTAAGCGACTGCCTTCAGCTCAGGTCATGATCCTGGAGTCCCTGGATCGAGTCCCGCATAGGGCTCCCTGCTCGGCAGGGAGTCTGCTTCTCCCTCTGACCCTCCCCCCTCTCATGTGCTCTCTCTCATTCTCTCTCTCTCAAATAAATAAATAAAATCTTTAAAATAAATAAATAAATAAATAAATAAATAAATCTCAAAACTTCTATATGACTGAATAACAATGTAATTCTTGAGCTACCTGGAGGTTTGTGTGGAGTGCTACACATTTCATATTTGATATTTTTTTAAAGATGGAGAGAAGAGCAGAGGACATATTCTGGCAATTTCCTGTTGGCCTAGAACTTGAGGAATTTATCTACCCAGATTGTTAAATTATTTTCAGAATTATCATAGTCTCCTAAGCAGACAGAAAAAAATTCTTCATGTGATCCCCATCTCCTATTATCAATGCCTTTATGTAATCCCCAGACTCGAGTGTTGGCAGGACCTGTGGCTGGCTTAAACAGAATGAGTGTGGGAAAGCTGATGGGATTTAGATGGTTACATACATGTGACACATAAAAACTGTGGCGCCTGTCTCTCTGTCCTTTCCGGGCTTTAAAGAAGCAAGCTGGGCGCCTGGGTGGCTCAGTTGGTTAAGCGACTGCCTTCGGCTCAGGTCATGATCCCGGAGTCCCGGGATCGAGTCCCGCATCGGGCTCCCTGCTCAGCGAGGAGTCTGCTTCTCCCTCTGACCCTCCCCCACTCATGTACTCTTTCTCTCTCTCTCTCTCATTCTCGCTCTCTCAAATAAATAAATAAATCTTTAAAAAATAAATAAATAAAATAAAGAAGCAAGCTGCCATGAATCCTATAGGCCCAAGGAAAGTTGTATTTCTTACCTGTCTTGATCATATGACTTCTAAGTAGGACAGTTATTATAATGCGTAACTAAATTATTAATCAAAGATAAGCAGGGCCATATATTTCTCACCCAAGAATGGAAGATCACAAGAGTCCTTTTAATTAGACTTTATCAGAAAAATAGCATTCAGCAACTACACTGAATATTTTCTGTTAGAAGCTACCATTGTGTTGATAATGAAAGGAATGAGGATTAAGGAAGAGTTCAGTGGGCTTGTATCTAAAACCTTCTGCAGGATGGGTGGAACTGTAATCACACACCCATTATTACCTGAGGAATGTTTCCTTGTACCATAGTTCTGGAAGAAAATATGATATATCCTCACTGGCATGACATTAACTTCTATTTGGAAAATGATTATGGAAAAGAAAATGGTTCTACAGTTTGGCAAATAAGATGTCATCGGCTTACCGAAAAGAATTATTGACAATTTAAGCCACAGCATGAAGCGAACGGTTTGAACCATCCAGATTGTTTACATAGAGGTCTGGTGCAGACTAGAGTCACCGAATTTTCTCCATTACAATATTAGTTTCCTCCTCTAGACTGAACTGAAATTATTCTATGATCCGAGGGTCTCATTTGTACGTAAATACAAAATAGTCCTCCTAATGTGTTAAAAAAAGGATCAGAGTATTTTATCTATTTTTCATATCCTCTTTTCACTTGCATATTTATTTTGAAATCACATATATGTGAATGCAGGCATCTAAAATAATAATTGTTGCCTCTTTCTTCCCTCTCAAACAAAGAGCATAATTTTCACATTTCAAACTTTCTGGAAATGTATATAAATATATGTATACCAAAAGATATTAGGTCATTTATTATTTTGAAACTATAATCTAGTTATTTTTTGTGTATTGAATAGACATGAATTCTAACACTAATTAAAATAAATACTTGGCTTAGTGCTTTGGCAGCTTAGATTTTTTTAAAACTGTTTTGAGATGGAGTTTGGCTGACTAGCTTCTTCAGTATTATTTCTTTTTTTGGTTTTGCCAAGTCAGCTGCCAGTAAGCATTTTCAGGTTAGTCCAGAAATGAATTTCCTCCAAGAAAGCCTCTACACTGAGGAACTTTTTTTTTTTGAGAGAACTGAAAACAAACCTGTTAATCATACCAAAATGTATCTGCCATGTTTAATTTTTTACTAGATATAAATTAAACTTGAGTTATATGGAGATACTGAATAGAGGTTGGCACATGTCTAACCTAACCAACCAACTCAAAGAATATACACTGTATCAGTGCTCATTATTCCAGATATTGATTAGGGTGGTCAATTCAATTCAATTTCTACTGACATTCCCAATGATCTGTCTGATTTTGATGAGATCGAGATCTACACCATTGATTGGCTATGCCTTCATTTTTCTTTCCATAGATGTGAGAACTTAGCTATAAGTTAAAATTGTAAAGGGGCAACTCTGATTTTCATCTCGTCAAAGCTCACACAGTTACAGGGGTGAAAATATATGTGGCTTATATATGAATATCAGTCCACATGTGGTCTACATTGATGGGTCACTATGCTGAACCCCAAGGTGAAGGAAAGGGTCAATGTGTAAACATTTATTACTTAGTGAGATGTCTGATAACAAGTTTTTATGTCTATGCAAGTAGTTACTGGAAAAAATATATTTTACTGCATACATTTTAAGTTCTAGTAATTTAATTATTGAAATATAAATAATGGAAAACCTATGATATTATGTCAGAGGACTCCAATTTATTTGCCCACATTGGGTATTGTATTTTTTTATTCCATCTTGTAGCAGAGATGAATAGGAGTTACTTTTCTGAAACATGTACCTGATTCACTTTTTTTAAATTTTATTTTATTATGTTATGTTAGTCACTATACATTACATCATTAGTTTTTGTACCTGATTCAAAATCACCTCCTGATTAGCAAGTGTTCCAGTATCAGAATTGTTGTTTTCAATCTTTGCTTCTTTACAATTCACATTTTAGCATTGTTATTTAAATCGACTTAATGCACTTAACTGTAACAAAAAGAAGGAAAGAGAGGAAATAAACTTTCAAATAACACCTTCCTTTGGGGAATGGTTCAGGTAATTTGGAGTGTTTGATTGCAGTGCTTGAATAAAGAGACATTGTGTGAAAGTCTAATGAGATCTAAAAAGATCTGAAATTATTGGTTCTTTGGAGAATTGTTGGTTTTCTCCTTTTCAGATAAGGAAAACCACATAAAATTATTTCCTTTTTTTTTCTTACCTGCCAGGAATGAAATATTACATTCAGTTATACCATCTATATTAATCTTTGCAGTTAAAGTATATTTTTTGCTTTTTTTCTCATCTCCCTTGTGTATTTGGTTTTATGCATATTTTCCTATAACATTTTGTAAGCCTCATAAATTCTTTTTCTGGGGGATATAAGCTATAAATAAAGTTTAATGAAAAATATATTGGTTCCAGGGGAATGGAAATTGTGGAGTTCATTTTTCCATCGTGTATGTTGGAAGAGCCAACTTTCTAAAATACATATCTGATTCCATCATCCTTTTAAAATTTTAGAAGTTGTTTTCAACATAAAAACCCAACTATTTTCTGTGGCTTATAATATCTTTTATGAATGGGTTCTACTTACCTTTCTAATTATCTTCCATATTAATCCACTTCTCACATCCCATGTTCTAGTCTTTCTGAACTACTTATGTTTGGAAAACATAATATGGTTTCTAAACCCTATGAATCTATACACACGGCTTCCTTTACTTCTCCTTTTCATTATCTATGTAATTTCCTCAAATCTCTGAAAACAGTCTTAGTATTCCTTACAGCAAAATACTTTCGAAGATTTTCCCACCTTCTTTAACCTCACCCATTCCCACCCACACAGGTCTGAATTGGTGTACCTTCTTTCTAGAGCCCCCACAGTATCCTGTGCAGTTATGTTTCAAAACATTCAGAACACTGTATTTTAATTATCAGTCCATAACTCTTAAGCAAGAGCTCCCCCTATATAAAAAGCCTATTTGACAATTTGGAAAGTTTTAGTAGGACATTGGAGAGTGTAGTAGGACAAGTTTTAGTAGGGAAAGAAACCAAATAAATTATGTAACTAGTGACTAAAACATAACTTACTGTTTAATAATAGATTACTGATATGAATACTGGTCATTCGCAGTTTGTGCTCCATTTTGACTGCAACCAACATTTTGATTCTCATCTCTGGAGAAAACTGCCCTCTTCAAGACTATATATAATGCATACTTCCTGAAGCAGTTTTTTCCCTCCAGCTTGGTCATCAATAATTACTTTAACCAGATATTAACAAGACTAGAGCTTATAATCAATTCTAACTTTTTAAAAGAAACTATATATTCCCATCATGGTATAGATCTCAATTTACCAAATATTTGGCACTTGATGTCTTCTTTGTAGCTGAATATCGACTCTGTAAGTGGTCCAGAATGGAAAATGCCTGTGTTAAACATGATGAGTCTTATATTAGTTAAAACAACAACAACAACAACAACAAAAATCTGGTTGGATGACAGAGTTCAGTCACATATCCAAATCTAGATATTTTAGGTAAAGGTGTGGATAATGTCAAAATGTAATGTTAACATATTATCATACTACAAATTTTATGTGTAGGAAAATAGAGAGCGAGTAGAGTCAAACTTATACAGGCTTATAAAAATATGATCCTATTAACATAATTGTCTCATTCTGTGCACAATTTGCCCTTAATATAGCTTTTTATATAAAACTGAGAAGTCACTTTAGCAGTGAAGAGGGGAAAGAAATAAAAGTGGATAGTAAAAATAACAGTTATTTATTTAGGAACGTTCAATAAGAAAGGAAGCCATAAATCTCATTAGACTTCACAATGGGATATAGGGTAGAGGACAGGCTATCTGCTTCATTTACAAAAATAAACCTGCATCTAAGTGACATTTTCCATTTTGCCCTTCTTATTTGGTTAGCCACTAAAATTTAAACCTTGATCAGAGTGCCAATGCCCAAGGGCCCACCCAGAGTCTCTGCATGCAGTTCATTGATCATATGGTTAAAATACAATGGGATTTATTTCTAAAATTAATTTCTAGGTTACAAGCTTTCAGACATTTTAAGGGTCTATGTAGCATAGTAATATTTATCTGTCAACAAATACTGACATCAGCTTTTAGGTTGATCTACTGAAACTTAAATAAACCCTTAAAATTATATTATTTGAAGATCATGGGGTGGGGTGGCCAGCCAAGAAAACAGTGGCCTTGATGTCAAATACAAGCTTGACATACAATGTTCAAGACATTGAAGTTATGGGTGCTACTTTCAATCTATTTCATGAAACCATTTTGCTTTTGTTTTATTTTGTTTTGTTTGTTTTTTGTTTTTTGCTCCTCTATTAAGAACTATAAAATAATACCTGGTCAGACATTTGCTCACAGACTATGACAAAAATAGATTCCTAAGGGAATAATTAAATAATGTCTTGTTAAATATGTTTCCTCACATGGAAGGATGTCATTAATGAAAATAAATGCCTGCCCTTATTTTTAAATCTACATAAAAATATATTTAGATTTGAGGAGGAAAGTATTTTTGTTCAAATTATATTCTCTTTATATAAAAGAGGATAAATAAGAAAAGTGAGGTAGTCAGAATAATAACCCCTCAAGTCCACATCCTAATCTCTGGAACCTATGAATATGTTAACTTACTTGGCAAAAGGGACTGACATATATGATTAAATTAAGGACCTTGACATGGGAAGCTTATTTTGAATTATCTAGGTGGGCCCAATGTAATCACAGTGGTTTTTAAAAGTAGAAGACCAAGGTAGAGGAGTCAGAACAAGATGTGTCCATGGAGGAAAGGCACAGAGAGATTCCATTTTTCTGATTTTAATGATGGAAGGAGGGGGAAACCAGCCAAGACTGTGGGTGGCCTGTGGAAACTGGACAGATCAAAGAAATGAATTCTATTCTAGAGCCTTTAGAAAGAAAAGCATCCCTAGGAGCATACTGATTTTAGCCCAGTGAGACCTCCGCTAGACTTCTATGGATAGTCCATAAGATAATAAATTTGTATTATTTATGTTGCTAAATTTGTGGTAATTTATTATAACAGTGATAGAAAACTAATAGAGTTAACTAGGGTTTCTTCTCAAAGTGGCAGATCAAATATAAGCATCAATCTCTGTGGCTTCCTGAAACACTGAAAAGGAAGGCTTTTAGAGGGATTTTTTTTTTTTAAGAGTTCAAAATTTCTAGTATATTTGACCTGTATGTATCTTTAACTTCTTAAAATGGTCGTACATTAATATTATCATTGAATATTATCATAGAATACTTAATTCTATGGCTTTTAGAGGGATTTTAAAGGCATAGCAGAGCAAAGATGTGAGGAAAAGGCACACTTTCCTTTGTTCTAAGCAAGTTAACTTGTTAGCTGCCCCTTCGCACCCTGGTAAAAAAAACTGAAGATTTATTTTTGTTCGAGGGGAAGACAGTATTTAGAATTCAGGACCCTACACACAATTAAGGATGAGGATGCTGTTCTGAAATCCAGGGATAAAGATAATCTTTTCCTGAACTCACGTGGCTCTCAGAACATTGGTCACCAGGTACCTCTTCTGCAAAGAGGTGATTAAAAGAATCTTATCAGGGCAATGTTATTGACCTTAAAGAAGCAGCCCAAAGATTCTGACTTCAGGTACATAGTACAAACCTGTCACTCAACAGTGAAGACGGTGGTTGGACTTACCCCATACATTTGCACAGAGCCTCAATCATCTTTGTAATTGGTCCACTGGAAAATAGACTAAAAAACACATATTAAAAAATAGTAGAAACAGAATGTAGAAAAGAAAACATTTAAAATACACTATAATTAATAATTTGAAAGACTGAAGATCCTTTATCCATGATACAAGGAAAAAAACCTTTAAAAAAAGAAACATGTGGAGAACCAAAAATTTTTTTAAAATCTTGATAATTAAAATTATTATACAATAAACTAAAATCTTGGAAGATAAATAAAATCAAATAGATGGGCATAAATGGTCATAGATGATAAAATTAAGAAAATCTTCAAGAAAGTAGAGAAAAAAATGCAGAGATAACAAAAGTGGAACTATGAGACTATTAGAACATAATTCTAAGAATTCTATCATCCAAATAAGGAAAGCCCTAGAAAGACAGAAAGAGGAAAATGGAGGGGAATAAATAAAGAAACAACTTAAGAAAATTTCCCTGAAGGATATGAGTTTCCAGATTGAAAGGGCACCGCACAATGGACTACAATGGGCTCATACTGAGGCAGATCATCTTGAAATTTTAGAACCCTGTGGAAGAGCAGCATATTCTAAAACCTTGAAGGAGAGGAATGCTTCATAGAAGGGACTGAAACTCAGAATGGCATCAGACATCTTAATAGCAACACTGTCACTGAAGTTCAGAAGGAAAGAAATTTCTACATGAGGTCAAACTATTAACATTAATTATGAGGAAAAGACGATTTTATTTCAAGATCTTGAGGACTCAAAAAGTTTACTGCCATATATTCTTTCTCAGAAACTCCTAGAAAATGTGCTGCACTAAAAAGAGGAAACCAAGAAAGATGAAAACCTGTGTTCCATGAAACAGAGAGTGTAAGGAAAGGATGATAAAAGGAGATCCCAAGACAAAAGCAGCGCAGTAGACTTAAATTTACATAATTGAGCAGGTCAGAATGCTTTGGGAGAGATTTGCTCAAGAAGATAAAATTGTTCAAATATTCATGTTTGATGAATTAATAGGAAAGTATTTCTAACTGGGAAAGACACTGTGGCTGAATTAACGGCAAGTACACATATAAATAAGCAAAGAAAAAAACAAGACAATTATTAACCCTATGGGGGAAAATGCTGTGAAGAGTGAAAAAAAGGATCAAAACACATGAGTTCAATTGCGATAGCACTAATGAAAACACTGATAATTAATAAAAAATATAACAATATTGGAAATTTAGGGTAGGGTGGATGTGGTGCAGTACAGTAGGTGGCAGGAGGTGAAACTGAACAAGATCTTCATCTACCACAGTAAAAAGTAAATAGATAATGCCCCCCCAACGGAAAATCAAGAAGAAACATTGTAAGAGTGGTTAGAGATTTGCATATAAATAACAACAGCACCACCCAGAGAGCAGGGACTACTCGTGTTTGTGGATTTAATTTAACTAAAAACTGGTTCAACAGCCTCTCTGAGAATCAGTTTCTTCAAGCGTAAAACGGGGATAATCTCCACCCCGCAGAATTATTGTAAAGATTCAAATAATGCGTGTAAATTGCCATGCGAGTGATTTACACAGAGAGCTGGGAAAGAATAAGAAGGGGCTAAGGATGTGATTCTTAATAAGCAGTGAGGAGCTAATGGGCCTTACCGTATATGCTGTTTATAGCATCCATTGATCATGTGCAGCCCAAATATTCTGAAACAGCCATGACTTCAAGGCAACTTTTCAGGTAAAAAAAATCAGAATCTGGAGAAAAAAAAATTCTACTTACTGAATGATGAGGAGCACATTCTTTGAACTCCACTAGGCCAGAAGCTTCAGGTACTTCGCTTTTTAAAATTACTTCTATGGGGTGCCAGGGAGCTGGACACATTACATACCACAGAACTCGTCTGATGCCAAATTAGGAACATGCTTTTTTTAAGGAACATTTTTAGGAAAAATAACTCAACACTTTTTAAAAAGGTGATTTGATATTTAAACAAAATTCGGAAAACTATGTATTTGTCTGCTTTACTTACTATGACTTTTGAAACACTGATTCAGCGAAGGACAGGATGGTCACGAAGATTCCTTTAAAAAACGCAGGTCGGAAATAGTCTGCATTATTATGTGCAGGTTCCATATCACTGAAGCATCTCACCAATAAAGAATAAAAATAAAAGTAACCCTCAAAGAATGAGTTGTGATGGATTGAATCGTCTTTTAGGAGTTAAGAGTCTCGTGATAAACTGAATCGAGGACTAAGGGTAATTCACTGTTGAAAAGTGGAAAAATGATGAGCACACTGTAAAAATTAAACCTAATCATGTTTTGAAAGTTTAATATAGTTTTTATAAAACTGAACTTGCAGTATTGAATACATGAATTTATATTTTTGTGACCTAAATGACCTTGCACATTTAAATAATTAATTGCATGCCAGAAAATGCAATTAGCTTGATTCTAACTTGCATACTATGTACAATGTAATTCAAGCACGAATTCTGAAGTAGAGTCCACAGAGGTGCTGCGCAGTCAAGCTGAACTCTCTTCATAGTATGGAATTGTAGAAATTTTTCATAATACAGATATACAGATAGGATATAAGCCACCTTCTCCATAATCTCATTCTTTCTGCAACAGAAATAATCCATTTTGGCCCGTCCTCTCTATACAAATAGGCTCTTCAGTACCGAGACAACTAAATACATTTCTTAGGATTTAAAGCTATATATGGATGGATTTAAAACCACATAAGGATTTTTCAGAAATAACTAATGATAAAATATCCTTATTTTTAATTTGTATATATTTACAAAACTATTCACATATTGCTGAGAAGAATATTTTAATTGAAGATAGGCATTTTTAAAATAATCGTATTTCTTTTATTCACATCATTTTGATAAATAGAATGAAATATTTTACCATGACAGGAGCTATACCATGAAAATCCCACAAAAGGGACTAGTTTCCAGCTGTTAAGTAGAGTTATTCAGTTCAATGAACATATTACATTTTGCTTTCCAATCGTCACCACATTGGTGGGCTGACAATTATCCTGGCTTCTGTTGACTTTTATTCTCTTTGATTTGAGTTCTTATAACTTCCTGAAATGGAAATACCAGAGATTTATGTTTTATGCAGTCAATAAAATTCATTACTTTTCACTGCTGAGAAAACATGTCATATACAGATTGAACAAATGTTACATGAAATCACTTTGATAAGAAGTCCTGTAGGCTGAAATATATGAAATGGAGATGATCTTTCTTGGAATGATCGGCGTCAAAAAAATCAGCAAAAAGAGAAGAAAAAGCAATTCTTTATTTTTATCCAAATATATCAGACTTCATAATTTAGTTTCAACAAAAACATAGAGTCACCATATAATGTATCATCCAAACCAGGACATTCGAAGAGTGAAAGGGAGTGCTATTATTAATTACACAGGTACAACAGGTATAAACTGGAACTCTCCCAAGGAAACTGGGACCTCTGATCAACTTAGCAATACACGCTAAACTGCAATTACATGCAGAAATCATACCTTTCCCATACATATGTGGAAAAGATAAAGGAATAGCATCACTGAGAAAAATTAATTTTGGCAACAGTGGTTCTTTCTCATTATGCAGATGTCTGTTGAAATATCACTCGCTCCCTAAGCCAGTCACCTCTTCTAAAATAATCAATTCTTAGTCCACCTAGTCATTTTCCATTTTGATGTCCTGTTTTTCTTACCTTAAACTGATATTTTGAGTATCTGAAATGATCTCATTTGTGTTGTCTCCACAGGGCCCCTCCCCACTCTCCTACCAATATGCAGTGTTCAAATGGGCAGCGACCTCCTCTGACTTGAGTCATAGCCAAATCTCCAGGACCTAAAACTGCCTAGGACATAAAAGGCATGCAAAAATTTTGTTGAATGAATGAGTGAATACATTCAGAGAGTTTGTTTTTGGTCCCATATTCTCCTTGGTACCAAAGACAATAGAATGACTCCTCAAATTAAATTATGGCTCTATTTAGTGTTAAGTGTTTGGACTAAATGATCTATGGAGTTTCTTCCACTGATAATAAATGTCTCATGCCCCCTAGACCCCCTTCTCTCTCTGCTATTATTTCATTTTCTATAACCAGCAAATGGGATCAAGGGGTAGAGCAACTAGCTCTATTCACAGTGGATGAATGCTCAAGGTTGATCATTTTGCCAGTAACAATTCCCTGGGATATGTTTGCACCTACAGAATTTGGTTGATACAGAGGTAGCCAGAAGGTATCATTGAAGTTATGATAGAATTGTTGATGCAATAATTTTCCAATAAGAAAATCATCACAGGACTGCTAAAAAATGGGAAATGATGGGAGCCCAAACCAGCCATTAAGGATTTAGATATTAATAAGGAGAAATAGTTTAATTCTGGAGAGACTTACAATGCAATGACCAAAGAAATTTTGTAGGAAAATCCATGATATTTTGATAAGGAGCACTTATAAATTTTCATAAAAATCTCTGCATTCCAAATCTTTATTTTGTAGGTGTTCTTCTGAGCAATAGTTTCTTTTTATTTCTACCAATGAGTAATAAGTATCAGACCTTGGGGTTAGAAAAATAGTACTGCTAAAATTACTTTGGTAGGCCAGGGATCCAAGACACCCATAAAATCAGTGTTTACCAAACAAACAAGCAAACAAAAAAGCCCACATGGGTAAAATATCTTCAATTCATCTAATTTAAAATTCTCTCAGGTATATACAGAACATTCTTCCTGAATGGAGTGACAGGCATGGGTGGGATGGGTTCCCCAGATGGGGGAAAAAGTCTGTCCTGATACATAAATGCCACAAACAAGAGAACAGCATTAAAAAAGAGACTCATTTAGACATACATATTTTAAGCAGAAATATTTATCATCTGTTTCATTGTATTGTTGTATCTCCTCAAGAATAAATTATTGGTTTTTAAAATGACAGAAATTTCAGAAAAAGAATGGAAATGTTACCAATTGACTCAGTTTGAAACAGGGAACATTAATTATGTAATTTCAAGCAGATTCTGATATATTCAATGTAAGTTGGCTACTGATGATTACAATGATTCAGCATCTGTTCAGAGCTCATGTTTGTGTTAGATCATATACAAAACAGATTTCCAGACTTCAAGTAGTCCAGAAAAGGACCAATTCTCAAATTAACCAATTTTTCCCTAGTACTAGCAACTTTTAAAAATCATAAGAAATTTTTAGTATATTGGTATGTTCTAAAATTTACAAGTTAAATATATAATGGTTACATTTATGCGGGGCCATAAATAGCATAGACTCATGTGACTCCCTCATATAAAGTACAATTGATAACCTCCCAGGACCTTAAACAGCAGAAAACATTAAATCAGATTTTAAAATGACAAATAATTTAAGGCTAAAATATTTGGTATTAATAATTAATGCCAGAAGCCTTCCTAGCCTAATAAAGTAAACATGCACAAGAACTACAAGTTTGAACAAAACATCACAATTTTATCGGATATATATGTATGTATGTATGTGTGTGTGTGTGTGTGTGTATACACATATGGGTGCGTATATACACACACACACACACACACACACACATATATAGTTTTATCGCCCTGAAAACTATCCACTCATGTTTGGCTTAATACATATGTTAGAAATGCTGTGAAGAGTACCACCTCTTTAAATATATATATATATATATATATATGTATTTTTCCAGAATATACAATATAAATATACCATATATAAATCATGCCATAAAACTAAATGCAAAATTTGCACATTATTGCATGCTTGATGTGATAATACATGCCCGTTAATAAGAACTTTCTTAGGATGTCCTCCCTTTACATAACTTTTGCTTTCTGCACAGTGGCAATACCTGGGAAGAAAGGGTTCTCAAATATGCATATATATGACTGGGGGGGTGGGAAATGTACCTTTCGGATTCCTTCGAGAATTACCTCATCAGCCAAATATTGGACTATTACTAAATCAAACAGCAAATAATGCCTATGGGGGTGTTTTGTTATGTGAATCGATCAGAGTTCATTTTTCTTAATTTGGCTGGGAGATTCCCTTCCATCCTCGCTGCTCCTCCAGCCATCTTTTGAAGCTTTGGTGGCAAGTCGGCCACTGACTGGCTCATGGGGTCAGACAACATCTTGGTGGTTTTCGATACCAGTTTTTCTTCTGAGTTACCGGGAACTGAACTTATTCGTTGAAGTTTCATGGGCAAATCTCCCAAGCTGTAGGCTTTTTCTGAAGTTGTAGAACTCATCCTCAAGAGTTTTTTGGGAAAGTCTTCTCTTCCGGTAATTTTCTGTAGCTTAGATGGAAGTTTTGTAGTAATGTCATCCAGTCCATCTAAGCATTCCACAGAATTATGTCTTTCTTTGCTGTTAGTTATGGCTGGTGCTATTAAAGGGGATGACATAAGAAGCATCTCCTCCTGTTCTTTCACACTATAAGGTGGGGTGGGGACTTCAAATGTCGCATGGAACTGGGAGTAATCAACTTTAAAGAACCCTTCTTCTAAGGAAATCACAGGAAAAAAAACGATGACCCCAAAGAACTTCATCTTCAGTGTAAGATGTTCGAGCTTGACAAGTCATCCCTATAAGCAAAAAGAAAGTCTTTGATAAATTATGCATAGTAGAAGGAAATACAAAGCCAGTTTGACCTAAGGAATTCATTTTGCTTTCTTATTTAAGCTTTGAACTGCTTGTCTAAGTAGACTGAATAAAAGAATATGTTAAAAGTTTTCATGTTAATAGTTTTAATACATATACTTTCTTCCAATGAAAAACACAGGGAACTTTTACTATACATGTTTGGAGGATGGTACATTGAGGCCTAATTAGTTGCTTTGCATCCATGAACCAAAAGTAAAAATGGCACAGATCAATTTCAGAACATATGTGTCTCTAGAAGAAGTGGAGAAATCACAAAATCATTTTCCCTTGTTCACGAAGCCATGTGATAATACGAAACAGACCTGACTTCGCAGCCAAACTTTACCACTGTGTAAACTTGAGAAAGATACTTAACTAAGTATCATTTCGCTCTTCTGTAAAGCATGAATATACCTGCATCACAGGATGCTGAGTACAAAATCAAATAACATACAAAAATGTAAAATGTGTCATATAATGTCTTATTAAAGGGGAGCAAATATAACTATCCCAAGTATTTGCTTAATTAAAGAAAGTTGAAAATATTTTTATACCGGATAATGGAAAGTCATCGCGGTGGTTCCATTCTTCTGGACCTTTAAGGCCAGAATGAACTTCTGCTCAAGTCTTAGAAATCCATATGCTAAAATCAGTAATCTGTGACAATGTGATGTTTCCAGTTGTATTCCTGCTATGGGAATCTCTGAGACTGGATGCTGGATATCAGATCTAAAATTTTGCTATTTACATGTTATTTGGATACCATTTACCTCATGCTACTCTTTTTTACTCAACCATATTCTCTTCACAAATTATATATTTAGAGTGGGTTACTATTAAATCAGTCAACCTCTGCTATTCATTGGAGACGTGAACACTGGAAGTAAATGAATACACTTAAAACATATTATCAAATTTCAGTCTTATTTTAGCCAAAAGATATAATTTTCTGTAAGTTGTAAAATTCACTTTCTTCTACTTTTACTATCAGACTTCTAGTAGAGCCTATTAAAGCGTAAAATAATAGACATGTTGTAAAAATGCACCTCTGTAAAATTAAGTATAATTTAACCAAACGATGACAGTCCTTCTGCTTACATTTCTATTCTCCCTCTGTCATTCTATAAAAAATAATTTCTATTGTGTTTAAGCCTGGAATAGTCTGGATAAAGGGATATTCTGTCTTTTCCCCCGACTAGTGATCACACAAAGAATATCTGAAATTAGGATAAATGCATAACTGAAAAGCAATATTGAAGATAATTTCTTTCTTGAATCTTTCCAAACTCTTGCCTTGTGACTACTGGTGATATATCACCAAGGAAGCAGTTATTACACTTACATACCATCCTTTTCCAGATGTTTTAAAAAAATTGATGTAGAAGATGAATGCCGATCATATCTCAGGCACTGGGTTAGGTGCTATCTGTATATTATTTCTGATTCTCAATATCATCCTAACAAGAAAATATTCCTTTGTCCAATTTAAAGATAAGGAACATAGCGCTCAGAGAAACGATTACCCCTTGACCTTCCTTGGGCACAGCTCTAGGAGGCTATAGAAAAAATACCGTATTATTCTAATTTCTGGTGGTTTGGTTGTTCTTTTTACTTTGCCATCATGTCTCTGTTACTTTAGTTAGGAACCCCATTCTAAACAACCTATCAAATTAACTGTCACAGTGAAAATCTGATACAGGCCAAATGCCAGTCTTCACAGTCAACATCTTATCAGGAATTGTTCCCGGAAACATTTATGTATGAGATAACAAAATTAGTTTTAAAAAGTAATTTGTAAGTCTTAGAAAGTAGCAACTGTCTTTTCAAACAATTTTCTAGCATCTATTTCATGAAAAAAATTACAGATCAATACTTATTCAGAAAAGATTCAAAAATGTACTTCCTGATATAGTTACTGGACTTTATTTTGAATAGTTTAAAGATCTAGCGAAGTACCTAGAATAAATGACAACTATCAATGTACCTACCCATTAAGTCACAAAAAATAAAATAAATAAGTACCATATATTTGTTTAAAGAAGTACCCTTTTGTTTCTCTCCAAAAGCAATCACTCTCGTAAATTCTTTATGGATCTTTCCAGCCCAGGATATTAATTTAAATTTAAGAAAAAAATCATAAATATATATTTACTGCTAAGTAGTAGTACTTCCTTTATAACCCCATTTTAATTTTTAAATATTATTCCACTGAAAATTGATGGTGGAGAGAATTATCTGAAGTAAGGAAACACAGTCAATATAACACAGTATAACATAGGTCTGTAGGTTTGTCCTTTGGTCACTATAAATCCATGTATATATTAATAGTTGAAGTAAATTCAGATCCTAAACTTTGTTCAATTACTTGTAACAGTAAGTGAGTAAATATTGAAACAAAATTTTATTACTATCACCATCTTAGCTCATTTCATTTTAGTGACTTTTTTTACATTGGGAAGGGAAGATGAAATTAAAAATCAAAATTCTGTCCCCATTATTTGTCATTATAACATACCACATTGCTGATCCTTACCCTGAGTTGTTTCCTGTGAAGTTATCAGAAATCATAGAAAAAACACTGGAGAAATTTAAATGGTGGGGAAAAGTGGGGGAAATAAAGTCTTATAAAACTTTCACTTTGGGGAAACAAGCCGTCGATTATTAAGGTGCATATGGCACAATGATATCTACAATGTCAACAGGTATTTCAAACATTTGTTCACATACAAATACCCGTAAGCATTGTTACTCAAAGCCAGTGGATGATTCTGACAGAAAAGTATGGTGGGGAGATTTTATTCTACTATATGAAATTAACTAACTTCCCTCCATAGCAAACTGTAATACTTGTGAAGCAGCATCTTTATAAAGCTGAAAAGTATTAATTTTGGCTGTCAATTCCATTACTTAAGTAGCTTGTGAAAATTACCTGAAACTCCCTGAGCTTCAGTTCTCTCTTCTACAAAGCAGAGTAGTATCCTCCCATAAAAGCATAGAGAGTTTGGGACAAGGGCACAAAACAGTGCTTGGTATTTAGGCAGTGCTTAATAATGACTGCTGGGTTTACTGTTCTGTAGTGATCATTTGCATTTCCTGCTGTCCCTGAAAATTAGTGTTCCTGCATTAATGTAAGTGGGGGATTTTGACATATTAGTAATTTGTGCCATATTAGCAATACAGAAAGTTAAATTCAAAAATGTCTAGATACCAGATAGCAATTCCCTTTTTGGAAATGTCAGTTAAATATTCAAAATGTTTTAAAATATAGAAAAACGTGCATTACTCACATTCCCAATTTTTAGGGTTTCTTCTTTTCTACCTAAGTATCTGTAATAGCTTGGGAGACTGAGTGTAGAAGCTTGGGGTGGTATTAAAAAGGCCTGCAGCAAGGTGATTAAAACCATGACAATACTTTAGTAATTATACCAAGAACATTTGCCAGCACTTTAACCCTCGTTTGTTTTCTGCTGTTTCTTTTACACTTTCATTAGATGTAGGCACACAAATATAAACATTTCCAATTCAACAGCATCATAGTTATTTTAAGATTTTTTTTCTTTTTTAAGTTTTTACTTAAATTCCAGTTACCTAACATATAATGTTAGTTTCTGTAGTAGAATTCTGTGATTCATCACTTATATACCCAGTGCTCTTCACAAGTGCCCTCCTTCATCCTCACCACCCATTTAACCCATTCCTCTGCCTGCTTCCCCTCTAGTAACCCTCAA
This sequence comes from Neomonachus schauinslandi, assembly GCF_002201575.2. Lineage (NCBI taxonomy): Eukaryota > Metazoa > Chordata > Mammalia > Carnivora > Phocidae > Neomonachus > Neomonachus schauinslandi. The sequence continues at coordinate 118,251,601 of NC_058405.1, read as the reverse complement.
TTTGTTCTCTATATTTAAGAGTCCGTTTCATGCTTTGCTTCTCTCTTTTTATTCCCCCATGTTCATCTGTTTCATTTCCTAAATTCCACATATAAGTGAAATCATATGGTATCTGTCTTTCTCTGACTGACTTATTTAGCATAATAAATTCTAGCCCCAGCCCTCAGGATGCTTCTCAATCCCCAAGGGCCTGGCCCTGCCCCTGCACCACCCCTCAGACTCCCTGGCACTTGAGCCCCCCACCCCCACCCCTGCAGTGCCTTTCACCTTTTTTTTTTTTTACCCAGAAATCCAGGGGGTTGGTAGGGATAAGTCCTGCCAAGGGGGGCCAAGGGAGAGGAGGGGATAGGCTTTCAGGGATCCTTTATTCTTGTAGTAATAATAATACTAACAGTGGGGAAATGGGGTGGGGGGAGAAAATCAGACCATTAAAACTGCTCGTGGGGGGCACCTGGGTGGCTCAGTTGTTAAGCGTCTGCCTTCGGCTTAGGTCATGATCCCAGGGTCCTGGGATCGAGCCCCGCATCAGGCTCCCCGCTCTGCGGAAGGCCTGCTTCTCCCTCTCCCACTCCCCCTGCTTGTGTTCCCTCTCTCGCTGTGTCTCTCTTTGTCAAATAAATAAAATCTTTAAAAAAATAAAATAAAATAAAACTGCTCATGGTTTAATCCCCATTCAGGCTCCTCTTTTTACGTGACCTGGACATTGTGGACTTGACAGGGAGGGGGCAAGAGTCAAAGCCGGGGAGGTCCTTCCCAGGACAAGGAGACACTGACCAAGACAGACAGGAAAAGAGCAGTCTTCCTCCACCCAGTTCTTTGTGGTGCCTTTTGCATCCAGGACACTGAGGCCTCTGCTCATACTCCTCACTTACCCCCCAACCCCTGAAAAAAAAAACAATCCAGAAATGACCAAATGACCTCACTTACCCCCCAACCCCTGAAAAAAAATACATTCCAGAAATGACAGGGTATATATATATATATATATATATATATATATATATATATATACACACACACACCACTGCTTCTTTATCCATTCATCAGTCGATGGACATTTGGGCTCTTTCCATAATTTGGCTATTGTTGATAATGATGTTATAAACATCAAGGTGCATGTGTCCCTTTGAATCAGTATTTTCTTTTTTTAAAGATTTTATTTATTTATTTGACAGAGAGAGACACAGCGAGAGAGGGAACACAAGCAGGGGGAGTGGGAGAGAGAGAAGCAGGCTTCCTGCAGAGCAGGGAGCCCAATGCGGGGCTCGATCCCAGGACCCTGGGATCATGACCTGAGCCGAAGGCAGACGTCTAATGACTGAGCCACCCAGGCGCCCCTCCTTTGATTCAGTATTTTTGTATCCAGCATCATAGCTTTTAAATCTGGTTTCAACTCAGAATATTAATGTGAAGTTAACATATGGATAATGATATTAAAGCATTATAAGTTGGATAACAGAAATGCCTTTGATGGTCAATCTGCAGTTTAGACAATGTTCTAAGATAACACATAATTGACAGACTACCTCTTTTTACAAAAGTTTTCCCAAAATGATGTTAAAAAAATAAAATACAATTGGAAAGATTTAAAGTAAATATAATTATGTTTCCTAAGAATCTGTGTGTAGCATTGTATTCTTCCTTGTAGGTTGCTTCACCTTATGCTTCTTACTCTAAATCATTTTTAAATAATCCATGCTTAGATTCATAATTGCAAATGCCATTTGAATCGAAATAAATGCAGGTAGGTAAATAGCATTATTCACAGGGTACTATATGATTGCAACTCTTAACCGGCAGTGCGGCTGTTTGTGTATTTTAACCAGGTTCCAGACTTGAACAAATGTGATGAAAATCAACACGAGCTCATCTCTGTGGAAACTGGTAAAGCAACAGATGCTGCTACTGGAAATAGCTGGGACTTTTGATCCTCAGATGAAAAACATTTTGTGAAAAAAAAAGATTTATTCTCTGCATTAATTCTTAGATAAAAAAGCTATTATTGCTGCTTAATGTATTCCAGCACTAGTGTGTTGATCTAAAATGATAGAGGCAACGGAGGCTAACCTTTTTCCTTTTGACTGTCCCCCTTCCTGATTCTACTTGGAAGTTTCTCTTTAACTGAACTGAACACTCATTAAAATAACAAGTCTGAGAGCTTTTTAAGTGAAAATGGCAAAGCGAGTTGCTATTTGACAAGTCCTTAATGAAACTTTCAGAATGCCTCCAATGCAGTTATTCTCTGTTGTTTCTGCTAGTCAGAAACGGTCGCCTACATGAGGTGGGGTACGAGATGGTTAAACACAATATAACCACAGGCCAAGGGGAATGTCTGGATGCTGTGACACAGAAAACATCAAATAATCAATAACTTCTGCACAGTGGAGGATTTATCTAAACCTTAATATAGAAGTTGCTGAGAGAGAGAAAGAGAGAGTGAGAGAGAGAAAGAGAGAAAACTCCCATTAGGGTGGCTGTGTTTTATGTGTGCACTAAACAAAAGGGAGAAAAAGAGAAAATCTCTTCTAATTAAGCCATGTAGTAATAATGATAGGTGACAATAATAACAAGTAATATTCCTGTAGGGCTCACTGGGTCCAAGAGTCTTTCTAAGCACATTGTACATGTTATCTTGACTTCTCACAACTCTGAGGAAGTACTTGAACCCCAGTTCCGCTACTAATTAATGTGTGACCTTGAAAACAACTATTAAATCTCTTTAATCCTCAGTTTCATCAGCTGTAAATTAAGGCCCACTCTACTAATTTTACATAGATATTGTGAGGATTAAATAAAATTAAGTGATATGTATAAATTGCATGTGCAATAAATATTGCTTATTTCTTCCAGAAGAGTCCCTAAATGGAGGTTACCTGACTATGCTACAAGTTTCATTTATATGCACACACACACACACACAACACACCTGCAATTTTAGCCAAATAATATATTGTTTTTCTTCATCAAATCTGTCTTTTTGTCTTTTTTTTTCCAAATTGGCAGTGTTTTTTATTAATGAATCGACTAACAGCTTAGCATGTGCAGCATGTGCTATTATCCCCAGCAATTTCCTAGACTGCCCTACGTTATTGCTCTGAGCATTACTAAATAAAGTCTGTAGCCACCTCTTCCCTGTGGTACTCACCCAATTTTGCCCATCTCCCAAGCTACCATAACTGTAAGGCTTACTTGGCATTCTTTGCCTGCTCTCTGTTGTGGTGCACTGAGCTGAACCCAAGTTTAAACTATAAACTTTCTGAGGAAGTATATGATGCTTGGGTTTTTTTTTTTAATCTTGTTTATAAAAACAAAGACACTGTACACCACTGTTCAATAATACTAAGGTTATGGCATCGGGCTCCTCTGGGATATAGGTTGCAAAGCTATTAAGAATATATAAATTGCTTCCAGAAACTGCAGTTTTCAAGTAGATGGAATCCCTTTAAAGCACAATCTATTCTGCTCAGACACTTTTAGAGAAGAGTAGAAGTTTCTGGCATGCATTCAACCCAGTATTATCCTCTATTATTTACAGCACTTGGTCTTACAATGTGTTAGCAGACATAACCTTGCCATTATTGCTCAAGCTAGGTCAAAAAATTCTAAAAAGATTAAAAGATAAAAGGAAGAAGAAAAACCCAATTACATTTGTTAGAAAATAAAATGTCAATAAGAAACTTAGCAACAGGGCGCCTGGGTGGCTCAGTCGTTAAGCGTCTGCCTTCGGCTCAGGTCATGATCCCAGGGTCCTGGGATCGAGTCCTACATCGGGCTCCCTGCTCGGCAGGAAGCCTGCTTCTCGCTCTCCCACTCCCCCTGCTTGTGTTCCTGCTCTCGCTATCTCTCTGTCAAATAAATAAATATAATCTTTAAAAAAAAAAAAAGAAACTTAGCAACAAAGATTTCAAATGTAATACTTCAGGTTTCTCAGTTTCCAGAAGAACAAAAGAAAGGAAAATAGATTTTTAATGACAACAAAGAAAATGTTAGACTCCCAAAAAGCAATATAAATGCAGGTGTGAACAGTTAATGGCAGGTAGAAAATATGACAGATAATTCATGGTCATCCTGTTGAAAACGTATTTAAGAGACTCAAGCTTATATTAAGCCAAAGAACGTGGGCTTTGAATATTGAGGTTGCTGTGGTTTTAACCACACACAATTAGTAAGACCTTAGGCATATTATTGAAATGATCTGAACCTTAATTGCTATAAAACATGGACAGTTACAAGGGATAAAGATATATAATTTCTAAGGTTATTGCAATTACAAATTATATAATCTATTTAATGGGTCTACTATATTACCTAGTAAATAATAAAGGCTCAGTAATAGGTAGCTATTATCAATCATTATCATTATTGGGGTTCCAATTAGCTAAAAGGTCATTTTAGATATATTTTGATTCTTTAGTGATCACCCCATTTCTCAGAAATAACTCCAAGCAAATGAAGTAATTTTTGCATATTTGGTTTCTATTAATTTGACATAGACCATGTTGTCCACATATATCTGAAATAAGAGGAAGGCCCATTAGCACCTATAATATAAACAGAGTAATGCCTGGCACTGTCAACATGGTGTACCCTGCACAAATGTGATTGGCTTTACAGTAGCAAATACTTCCCTTGAAATACAATTAACTTCTCTGCCGTGTTGACAAGGCACTACACTCAGCAATCCGCTCCCACTTCATACAGAAGCATTACAGGATTTGACCAATACACTTTGAACTGACTATTGTTTCCTTAACCCAACAGTGGAAATGTTCCATTCTGAGAGTATTGCTTTCTCTTTTCCTGTATGGCACCAATTAAAACATGTTTCCTTACACTGACCATTACAGAACCAGAACAATAACTACCTAAATCTATTCCTTCTATAGTTTTCTCCTGTTAAAATAGGATTTTTAGCTTCTAAAACATTTTAATGACGTAAATATAATGGAACCAAATTACTGTTGGGGAATACCCCATATTATAAGACTGACATCAGAAAAGATGTTTTTCAAAGGGCAAATGTAATACATTTATCACTTTAAAAAAAAAAGAACATTTTTCAGATAATGCTGGAATTTAATTATTTTGAAGAACATTATCTCTAGTCATAGGGAAGAAAACTTTTTGAAATATTGTCTAAAGCATGTCAGCTTTTAAAAACTGTTACATATAAATTACAGTAATTAAATGCTTATATTATTTCCTGTTTTTTTTAAAGATATTCCTAGAACGGTATTTTAAAATGTCATTCATATCTGCTTTGTATGGGGTTATGAACTGAAAGTTTGTGTCCCCTTAATATACAGGTTGCAATCCTAACCTCTAATGTGATAGTATTAGGAGGCAGGGCCTAGTAGCTTTTAAATTATGTGATATTTAAACAAAATAAATAAATAAAATTTAAACAAGAAATAAGAAACAAACCCAAAACTTACCAACATATCTTCCTAGCTCCTTCAAAAACTAAGTGTCCATTGTAGTTTTATCTCTTTAAAAACTCTTAATGATAACTACAACACATAGTAAAAGATATATGCTATATCCAAAGTATTTTCTATGTATATTGTAATTCTCTCCACCATTCTATGAAGTATGTAGTCTTCATTTTCTCATATGATACATAATGATACTGAGGTATTAGGAAGGGAAATAGCTTGTCCAATGTCACATGACAAGACACGGTGGTAGTCAAGGTGTAAAGTCATGCCCTCCAATTCCATGCTATTCTTTTTAACCTGTACGTTATTTTGCTCCAATTTTCTTGAATGGATGGCTTTCCCATTAAAAATTACTATGTTCTAGGGGCACCTGCATGGCTCAGTTGGTTGAGCAACTGCCTTCAGCTCAGGTCATGATCCCAGGGTCCTGGCATCGAGTCCCACATCAGGCTCCTTGCTCAGCGGGGAGCCTACTTCTCCCTCTCCCTCTGCCTGCTGCTCCCCCTGCTTGGGTTCTCTCTCTGTCAAATAAATAAATAATTTTTAAAAAAATTACAATGTTCCAGACATATTACTTGGTCCATGTATCAAATGCTTGAAATGTCCTCTCTCATCTCTCTACCTCTTGATGTAAATTCCTCATATTCAAAGCTCAAATCAAATGCCATTAAATGTATGAAATCTTTCCTGATCTTTCTACTTTAATTTATTGTCTTTGAAATATACCATATTGTCATGCACACACACACACACGTGTGCAAAGGCACATACAGCCACATTTCTCAGCCACTAGGTACTATAAATATCTCAGTGACATGCATAATTAACTTCATTCAGTAATAACACTTAACATTTATTAATTTATTAAACATCTCTTTTCTGCCAGGTACTCTTCTACATGCTGAACGACAAGATGCTATGGCAATGGAATGAAGGATCAACCCACTCAACCTCTATGTTTAAACCTAGTCTCGAAAAGCGAGTAGTAGTTTGTTACATGGTCCCTGTCTACCGTGTGAGAAAGACACATTGTGGGCTGGGTAAAGAGCATATGCAAAAGCACAACCAGCTGCACTGGAATTTAAGACACAGTTTTTCTTTTTTTTTTTAAAGATTTTATTAATTTATTTAACAGAGAGAGCACAAGTAGGGGGAGCTGCAGAGAGAGGGAGAGGGAGAGGGAGAAGCAGACTCCTCGCCAAGCAGGGAGCCCGATACGGGGCTCGATCCCAGGACCCTGGGATCATGACCTGAGCCGAAGGCAGACGCTTAACCGACTGAGCCACCGGGCGCCTCTAAGACACAGTTTCTATTTGTCCATTCGCTGTGGTTACAAACACGTATCAGATTGGAATAAGCTTCTTAAGGGAGCTCTTATCTACCTTGGCATCTCTAGTACCCAACACTGTGCCAGGTATTAGATGCTCAATGCATTCTTCAGGAGAGATACTAGGAGGAATGGAGGAACAGGAAGAATAGGAAAGTTAAAAATGTCAGTGCTGGAGAAGTCAACTTTTTGAATGACACAGAACTCTCATACTGGTCAGTAATCTACTAGATTGCCAGATCCACTAGAAGAGGTCACTAACAAAAATGCAAGGGACATAATGATACTAAGAACTTCTTATTTTGATTAGTGAAGTGGGGCAGGGGAGAATATAAAAATAAATTATATATAAACACTATATAAAATATGAATGACTCTTCTGCCACAAAGAAGCAAGAGACACTTGCTCATAAATCACATTCAGTGGTAACCAGTTAGTTTTTCCCTCACCTTTTTGTGAAAATATGATGGACAGATGTATTTCTAGATATATTTTCTAGAGAGGTTAGATTTATTTGCATTTAACCATTAAGCCACATAATTAAATTAATTGGATATTTTGATACACTTGAATACTTGACCTCTAGTTAAATCTAAAGCTTTGGTGAAATTTCTATCCCTCATGCCACTGTAACTGTTCATTTTAGAAAATGCAGTGTATCCATTTTTACCTGGCAATTGAAAACTTGTTTTCTCCCAAAGTTGTAAGGCTTACTTTTTGTATAGGCTGCTATATTTTTTCAGTCTCAAACTATAGCTATTTTTTAACGTCTCCTTTGGCAGAAATTCAAATATTTTTTTTTCTTTGCTTTCAGGCTTAGAACAGAACCTGGATAAATATTTGCAATTCAACAGTTATTCTGGTTCTGTGCTTTGCAATAAAAAGAGAATTTTGCTTCTAATTTTTGCTCTGAAGTTATTTATAGAAACTTATTGAAATGTAAAATAAAGTCTCTATAATTTTATGGACACTATTACCGAGTGCTTTTTATTCTAGATGTGAAAATGTCACTTCGAAGTAATAATCACAAACATATGATATTTAGCACATGTATTTTAAAAGAAAACTGAATGACTGGCTTTAACATGTACATACCTGTCTTATGAAACCATTTCATTTTCTGCCATGACGTAAACAGGTGTTTAAAAATTAAAGTATTAAGTTTCCCTATCAACATCACTCATCATCAGGGAAATACAAAGCAAAACTCCAATGAGATATCACCTCATAGCTGTCAGAATGGCTAAAATCAAAAACAAAAGAAACAGCAAGTTTTGGCAAGTATGTGGAAAAAAGGAACCCTACTGCACTGTTGGTGGGAATGCAAACTGGTGCAGACACTGTGGAAAACAGTATGGAGGTTCCTCAAAAAATTAAAAACAGAATTACCACATGATCCAATAATTGCACTACCAGGTATTTACCCAAAGAATACGAAAAAAACAGAGATCTATCTGAAAAGATATATGCACCTCTATGTTTATTGCAGCAGCATAATTTACAATAGTCAAAATATGGAAGCAACCCAAGTGCCCACCAATAGATAAGTGGATAAAGAAGTGGGGTGTGTGTGTGTATGTATATTGTGTGTATACACATTACTCAGCCATAATAAAGAATGAAATCTTGCCATTTGCAACAGCATGGATGGATCTACAGGGTATTAATGCTAAGTGAAATAAATCAGTCAGAGAAAGATAAATACCCTATGATTTCACTCATGTGGAATTTAAGAAACAAAATAAATGAACAAAGAAAAAAAGACAAACAAAAAACCAGACTCAAATACAGAGAACAAATTGGTGGTTGCCAGAGGGGAGATTAATGGGGGATGGGTGAAAGAAGTGAAGGGAAGAAGAGTACACTTATTGGGATGAGCACTGAATAATGTAGAGAATTACTGAATCACTGTATTGTACACCTGAAATTAACATAACACTATATGTGAATTATACTAGGATTTTTTAAAAAGTTTCCCTAAACCACATGGTTTCTCAGCTTCTTTGATATCATTTTAATTCACTTTAATTTTTTAACAAAAGAAAATCACTTTAAAAAAGCCACAATATAAAAATGCTGAAGCAGATAGCATATGGGATGCAATCAGAAACTTCCTTAAGATTGACATTTTCTAAAAGGAAATGATAACTGAACTCCCTAAAGTTTATCTTAAAATATAGTTGAACTCCTAAGGCAGCCTAGATTTTCTCCCAGATTTTAAAATGAAAAATGAGGGGCGCCTGGGTGGCTCAGGTGGTTAAGCGACTGCCTTCGGCTCAGGTCATGATCCTGGAGTCCCAGGATCGAGCCCCACATCGGGCTCCCTGCTCAGCAAGGGGTCTGCTTCTCCCTCTGACCCTCTTCCCTCTCATGCTCTCTGTCTCTCATTCTCTCTCTCAAATAAATAAATAAAATCTTAAAAAAACATTAAAATTAAAAAAAAATAAATAAAATGAAAAATGACCTGTCTACAAACATTCTGTTAATGGTAGAGAGCCACGGTATACTGGCAAAATTCTTATCTGACCTGGTGATCTTTGGGGGAAATTTAATCTTATATATCTTTGCAGAATGTTTTGACACTTGTGAACAGAATTATTTATATCATATAAATAATACTAAGAGAAACAATATATAATAATGTCTAATATCCAAAGGCTTATTAATATTACAAAACAATATGTCTAAGGTCTAAACAGGAAGAGAGAGAGAAGGAAGAAAAGACAAGTGAGTTAATCTACTTGGAATAATAGAAATCAAGCTCTCTGGCCAGATGCCCACAAAGGAATCATAAGATAGAATAAATAGTTGGTGAATAAGCTTGCATTTTGTGGCCGTACATACCCACAGGTATCAATTTTCGTGTCATTCATAATCAGAAACTGCATTCCTATATATTGTACCTATTTTAATAAACTTTGAATTAATGGTGTTTATTCTTAGATATATCACTTCTGAACAAGCACCAAAAAAAAGAAATTAGAAAATAATTTAATGATGGAGTTGCCTTCTCTGCCTAATAAACATTTCAGAAGTTAATAAGGTAATCCTTCATTTGATCAACGTGCAAGATATATAAACTGTGTCTGATTAAATCTTTAATTTTATATATATATATATATATATATATATATATGAGAGAAAGAGAGAGGGAAGTACCCAGTATCATTCTGAGAATGTTTCATTTATTAATTCAAAAATTCCATAGGAAAAAAATGTCAAAATTTCTCTGCATTTAGGTGATGAGTCGGGAATAATAGAAATTATTTTAAGCCAAATCAAAAAGAAGAATATTGAGAGACTAATTTTTTTTTTTAATGGGAAAAGAAGCTGGTTGGTGGGGTGGAGTGGGGAGAATGTTGTTTCAGACATGTTATGAAGTTAAGCAGATAGTTCATAACAAAAATATCATCTAATATTTACTGCACCTATATTCTAGGGCCTATGTTAAGATATCTAAATGAATTAGTTTATTTTCAAAATCCCTGTGGAGTAGTTACTATCCTTTCTTTTTTTCAGGTGATAAACCAGTCCCTAAAAAAAAAAATGGGCAAAAGATATGATCAGACCCTTCATCAAAGAATATATACAGATGGTAACTGATCATATAAAAAGATGCTCCACATTATATGTCATTATGAAGCTGAAAATTAAAACAACAATGAGATACCACTAGGTACCTATTTGAATGGCCAAAATATGGAACACTGAAAACAGCAAATGCTGGTGAGGGTACAGGAAAACAAGACTGCTCACTCACTGGTGGTGGGAATATAAAATAATACAGCCACTCTGGAAGACAATTTGGCCGTTTCTTACAAAACTATATATACTCTTACCATACAATTCAACAATTGGGCTCTTTGGTATTTAGGCAAATGAGCTGAAAATTTATGTCCACACAAAAATCTGCACACAAATGTTTATAGTAACATTATTCATAATTGCCAAAAGTTGGAAGCAACCAAAATGTCCTTTAATTGGTGAATGAATAAATAAGCTGCTGTATATGTATACAATGGAATATTATTCGGTGATTAAAAGAATGAGCTAATAAGTCACAAAAAAGCACAACCATAAATGCGTGTCACTAAGTGAAAGAAGATAATATGAAATGCTACATACTATATGATTCCAATCACATGACATCTGGAAAATGCAACTATGCAGACAGTAAAAAGATCAGTGATTACCAGGATTTGGGGATTAGTAGGTGCCAGGCTATTCTTTAGGATACAATAATAGTGGCTACATGTCATTATACATTCATCAAAACTTAGATTGTACAACACAAAGAGTGAGCTCTAACGTAAACTCTGGACTGAGGTTGATAATGATGTGCCAATGTTGGTTCATTGATTGTAACAAATGTACCACGCTAGGCCTCTATGGTAATGGTGGATGAGGCTGGCAGGGGAGGTGCTGCTGGGCTGGGGGATGTATGTACCTCCTGCACAATTTGTGAGCCTAAAACTTCTCTAAAACATAAGGTCTATTGATAATAAGTAAATTAAAAAGTTAAAAAAATTAAAACAAAAACAAAGAACTCAGTACCTAAGAGAGATTATGTAACTTGCTCAGGGCCTCATGGCTTGTAAGTGATGGAGCCAGGTTACTTCTGTTCTTGGTGTTCACTATGCTGTATCTCAAGAGCCCTCATCCAGGCTTATATGCTACGTTTCAACCATTCCACTAAGCCATAAATGTGGACCTATATGCCGTGATGCATATGGTGAAAAAAAAGACAATTAACATATAAATCAGCCACCAAATTTGTCTTTTTCTCTAACAAGTTCTAAATTTTGATTATTATAGTTTAGGAAGCCATAAATAAAGAGGTCTTAAAAACTTTTAAAATTTTACTTTAAAAAAATTGCTTTTGAGGTTAAAATGAGAAGTCATATAATCAAACACCCTATTTTGTCGTTCTCAAATGTGTATATTCCAAACACCTTGCTTTCTGTATTAGACCATATCTAGCCTATTCATATATGTATAAGTAGGCACATTTGTTTTGCTGTACCTATGTTTTACCCCCACGAAATGAACGGAGGCAAGAAATAGGTATGTTTTCTATGTAGGCTAAAATAATTTCCAAAACCCATGTCTAATGTCAAAGTTTCCACAAACAAAGATAAAATTACATAATTATTCTTTCAAAATATAAAGACAATTTCCCCTCTGGGATTTGAAGCCATCATTATTACTTACACCGTCTTTGAGGGCTCCATTCTCGCTGATGCTGACAGCTCCTAGTTATTGTGTAGGCTGCTATCATGCTCTTTTAAATCCACTTCTTGCCTCCAGCAATACATACTGTTTTCTTAATCTTTCTTGAGACATCAATTCTTTTAAGTGTGTATAATATCTAATAAACTGTGGAAGAAGTAGAGCTCACTATAAACTACCACAAGATCCAAGTCTAGCACCGTTATTAGAATATGGTAGGATTTTAATGCAGAAATGTTCCTATCACCATAAAAGAAAGGGAAAAGTACATAGACTATATTTCAAGACAAACACAGTAAACACTCAAAGGTTCAAACTGCCAGAGGTGGAATTAACATGACACTTAGAAAGCTTAGGTTTCAGAGACCTTCACTAGCACAGTGAAGCACATTTTCATACATTTGATGTCATAATTTTATATTATTTTTATCTTAAAGAGAAGCCCCCAAATTATGTAAGCATCCACTGCTATATAGATTTGCACCTGCAAAGTGCTATAACATGTAATCCAAACAAGGCTCAGTGACTCAGACTGCATGCAGTTAGAAAGATTTGCTATTCCCTTGCTGATATCGTTTTATAATTCATCTGTCCTTAATATTTATTAACTCCAGAAGGAGAGTACACATTCGGCATACCTTTTATAGGCATTCCCTATTTCACCTCAAGTGTGTACTCACATCTCATCCATACAAATTGCTCACTGAACACTGGTCTTAACTTAACATCATGCTTTCCCACCCCAAAGCTGTGCAAGAATCGGCCTTCCACAGCACCTGACAATGATCCTGACTATGGACTCTTCCTCACAATTTCCATTCCTGTCTTTCATAAAGGACTCAATAAGTGTTGGCTGTGATTCCTATTACTCTTATTTATGTTTTAACATCTACTTTCAGAGACCAAGACCAAGATCTTATTATACAAAACTATAATGCTGAAAACCTCTATCGGATAAGGAGTATTTGGTATTGTATCTTGAGGGGAAATTGTACTTATCACTTGAAAAAATGCATCAGTCCACTCACTGGGGGGGGTAACTGGTGTGTTTTATCAAAGGCTGTGGCACAGTCTGACAGTGTTTGCTAGAAATCACCTCGACTGCTCTATGAAGAAAGTATCTGATCAGGGCAAGACTAAAGCAGGCAGACCAGTTGGGAAGCTCTGGTGAGGGACGATGGCCAAACAATGGCTGTGGAGATAGATCTAAAAGATATTTAGGAGGCGAATCTAACAAGACTTGACAATTGATCGGATGGAGAGGGTTAGAAAGACTGGCGACCAACAATTTCATATTATTAAAATGATGAAAATGGACATGCCATGAAAGTTTACTTGTACTCATAAAAAAGAGAAGCTAAAAATAGTAAATTAAATCATACCCTTTAATTTTCTGAACTTTCTGATTAAATGCGTCTGACAGTTTTGTACTGTCATGCCTGCCAACTTATAGTCCGAGCAGCCCGTAGCATGAGAAAAATAACCATTCTCATCTAATCATGTGCCATTAAACTAAGAACAATTACTTCCAACTAAACTGTCTCTCCATTCTGCTAAACTCAAAGGAAATGTTATGACCGAAATGTCACCTCAAATCTCAAGTTCCTATATCTGGCATTAATTTCATTAATTATAGCTTCATTGTTTTACTCCTGATCTGCTGACAGAGCACTGGCTGGGTCTCAGCCAACTAATCAGATTAAATACATTGTCTTTGAAATGTACGATGTGCATCTTAATGAAACTGTTTTTCCTAGACTCCTTTCTAAACAAACAGGTATCAATAATCTTATGGTGACTTGGTGACATTAAAATATGTTTTTAATGGAAGGCTTTAACTTTCTTATAATCAACAGGAGTCTGCTGGAGTACAGCCAAATTCACTACTTCTTTTTCAGGAATATAAGAGCAAAACAGGCAAAGAAAATGTACTTTATTAAGAGCTTTGTTGAGACAAAGAATTATGTCTGTTGTAAATCAAATAACCTTATTGCCTGAATAGTGCAATTAAAGAAACACATAATAATTTGAGTTAGAGAGGCCTTAGGAAACAATCTAAAACACTAACTTGTATCAAAGAGGGTAACTGAGGTACAGAGGAGTAACAGATTTTACCTATTTTCACTTTTTTTTTTTACCTACTTTCACTTATTATAGCACAATTTGGTTTAAAGATGATGTCAACACTAGAGAAGTGAAAGGAGAACATGGGCTCAATGACAAGACGATTTGAACACAATCTAAATCCTTCCTCTAAAATGAGAAAGGTTATTTTGTCTAAATTCTCCATATTAACTTAATTCTCTGTATAGGTTTAGTCACATTCTGAGCTGCCCCTTATTTTAATTAACAGCTCTAGCTGCTATTAGAACATGTGAAGGGAATAGCCATCTGTCTCTTTTTCTACTGCCATTTTAAAATAATATTTGTGTTTCGGTTCTTGGTATACCTATTCTGAGGTCCTATGAGCTCCTTTCAATCCCTACTCAACTAGGGCAAGGAGGCAAGTCACAGAACCAAGATGGTGTGGTGGATGAAAATACACTATCAAATAGATGCTTTTTTTTTAGTTTATTACTTTAGACCTAAGTATTATATAAAATCCACTATATGAGAGAGCATAATAATATTTTTGATATAGTGATTTGGTTAAAAAAATCTATTTTCCACTGTCTTCTGTTTAAAAAACTCAAACTAAATACTCCTAAATCTATCTATCTAACAATATAGAGCAAACTTCATTGATTTTGAAGGATATAAAATTGTACATGTCCAAAGTATGGACAAGAAGAGAGAGTAACAAGAAAACTTCCAGCATTGCCAAAAGGATCACCACTCAAAAGAACAGCTTAGGTGCAAAGCTTGTGTTTTCCACACTGGAATAGAATAACCTGGTTTTACTTGAGCTAAGAGTCCATGTTTATCTGCTCTTCTCATTTCCATTCCCTGTTGATGTCTCTCAAACCTGGTGGTCCTAAGTCAACTGATTACTTCAAATCCCCTGACTAGTCTTGACAAGTCACCTCATAGAAATGCCAACACTCCTCCCTCGTCCAGCAAACTGATGATCTTGAACATATTAGAAACTTCAAACTCAACCTTCCTTCCTCCCAGCATTTGGGAATCCACCTTTCCCTGCCTTGGTTGTTCTTGCATGTAGGAAGTGGGCAAGACAGAGATCACTATGGGTCCTAGTAGGCTATCTAAAGCTCTTTATAACCTATTCTAAACATTTGGGCAGGCTGTCCAAGGTTCAAGTACATCAGGTTTTTATGATGGCTCTTGTCAATGAAATCTACACATCCAGTGATCTTGTGAAAGCCATGCTTTATCATTTTTAAATGCAGACAATAGTAGATAACTAGTTAGTAGGGATTTCAAGTAGTGACTCATTGTATTTTGGCTGCTTATTTAATCTTCCAGGATTTAATTTGAGCATAACTACAATGCAAATGTCAAAATTGTATCACCTATTTAATATGAAGGTAATAGAGCACAGAAATGCATTAAAATCATATTCTTGAATCTGACATATTATTAGACTACACTAACATATAACATGTTAGTGTGTGTATATATGTATGTATACATACATATATACTGTTACTGATACAATATATAGACACCAGTGTATATACACACTAGTGAATATATCAGATATAGCTAATATAATAAAAGCCTAGTTGAGAAGGAAATATTTTAAATGCACATGTTTAATAAAATTGATAATTTTCTGCATATTTATAGAAAGCACTTTTATAAGCCTGTCTTCAATTTGTTTACCCCTCCCCATCTATCCCGTGTTCTACAAATCTCACTAACTTGTGAGTCTCCTAGAGATTTAGAGCCTGCTGTAAATTGTATTGCAAGCAGAGACCGTCACTAGAAAGGGGCAACAGTCTCTTCATACTTTCCAAGCAGAGACAGTTTCATCAACATGGGGTGGCCCATTTAGTAAAAACATCTGTTAAGCTGATTTAGTAAAAATATCCTTTAGAAGAACTGGGGGGGGAGGGGACTTTCTAGGTTATAGCACTAAGCCACAGAAATGGTGATGGCTTTTATCAACACACATCAAAAGGAACGAGGGCCTCTTTAGAGAACTTCCTGATTGAAATATATTTTTAAATAATACGGCAAGCCGCCCCCCCCCAAAAATTATTGCAAGCCTATGCCTAGAACATTTTGTCTCCAAAAGTTAGATTTTCTCAGCAAATCAAAGAGAATATAAATTAGTTAAAAAACATGCTTATGTCATACCAGCGGAATGGGAAAGTGAAGGGAAATAAAGGCAGATGTATTGAGCTAGAGGAATGAAGGATTTGGTTTGTCATCTTAGCGAACAGACACTACCAATAAGAAAGGGAAATGGGGATCTTGGAGGCTCAGATAAACAGCCACAGAAAGACAATGGAGATGTACACCCTCTAACCTGCTCTTGAACATGAAACTGTCAAGATGACTGGAGGCCCCCAAACCATGTATGCTGTTTGTGAACAGTCACTAGAAATATATGTAAATTTATTAAGTTCAAATTCCTGTTAAATGAAGTGCACGTGCTTTCAGTGAAAATGAAGCTGCAGAAAATATCCCCCTACACACACACACACATGCACATATAAATATACAGGTAGCTTTATTCAAAAAATAAAATGTTTGGTCAAAATACGCATCACAGAACTGGTGCTCTCTGGATTCAATATGCAGCATTTTGCAGCACGTTGGCGCAGGCTGGGTTGCCCGAACTCATCCTACCCAATCTAACTACCACGATTATCAGGGTGCTCTTGTCAAACAGAAACAACTATTCAAAAGTACCCATGTGTATTTATTTCTAGTTCAATATAAAATGAGCTTTAGCATTATGTCTGAAAAGCAAATTTCAGTGACAATTCTTAACAAATCATCTGTGTGGAAACAGTAAAGGTTTCTCCCACGTTAGATTAAATGGGCAAAACTCCATGAGCCGACACTATAAACGACTGACATCTTCACTAAATTCCCTTTCGTGTAAGTAAAAAGAAAATACGGGTTAAAAAATCTGTAAATATTTATAAGTATCTGAAAATTTTCAAATACAAAGGTTAACATTTCAGAGAAAAAAAAAAAAACTGTTTCTGGTCAAAATGCTATGTTCTCTAAACTGTTTCTTTATGGACTTTTGGACATACCCCATTGGACAAAGACTATTTCCTATTCATCTGTGCCCTTTCTAATGATTATTTGAGGCTGGTACATACTTGACTCTCAATAAATAATTCATGAATCTTGAGTAGCAATCTACCAAGTGACCAAGGATAACAAGAGGAAGACAGGGCCTCAGTTCTCTTCCTCATTCTCCCCTCTAAGCCAAATATGCACCGTATCTACCCTGTAAGATTAATAAATAGGAGAGAAGTATTGCTGAGGATTTTTCAATAAAACAAATAGTGAGTTCATGTCAGTTAATTTCACCACTGATCTTTGACTAATACAATTTCTATCCCAGCCCTGTGTTGTTGGTGGAGTGCAAATGCACAATTAAACTTGTTTGTAATAAGTGATCACTAATGAAAAATTTTGCATGGGCCCCTGGGGCCCTGAGGCTTCATTCCTGAGATTAACTTCTCAAAACTACCACTTGCTCCTTAACATTTCTCCAAATATTTTAGTTATGTCATCAATATATTCATTCACACGTGTAGGTATTAAGCACCATACGAGGTACTCAATATAAATTGGTTAGCAAAACAGGTTTGTTCTCCACTCTAGTGAATGTATGAGTCTAGCAAAGAGTAGATTTTTAAACACAACATTTCACTGAAGTGTGATGAATTCCATCCCAGCCCTTTTGGAACACAAAGTTAAGGCATTCACCCTGGTTATTAGAGGTCAGGGAAAGTGAACTTCCCAAGGTGGGTAGTACATGGAAGGATGATGAAGAACAGGTAAGTTGGAGGAAGACTGGTCCAGCCCAAGAGACCTGCATACCAGAATGCCCAGAGGGGAAGCTAGAAGGCACCTCAAGTATGCTGAAGGAAACCAGTCATGGACAAAGAAAGCACAGGCTGCTAAAAAGAAGGAAGGGAAGAGACACCAACTAGACAGTGACCAGGCCACAGGGAATGATGAAACCAGAGTAATCACACTGAACTTTAAGAGAACAATGTAAGCATCAAAGGATTTTAAATGTATCACATATCTAGCAAGTGATCACTGCCCTTTCAGATTTGTTTTCCCTTTCAAAGGTCTCCCTAATACAGACTGTATAGCACTACTAGGGCCAAATACATTATATGACTATCTTCCCATAAAGGAGTTTTACATGTGCTTCACAGCAACCCTTTTGAAAAGACCCCATTATGGTCATTAGTTTATAGTAATTGCTTTGGCCTGCATCCCTTGAAAGGTTAACTATAAATGTGTTTTTGTTATAAGCCATCTTGTAGCTACATGATCCCTCATCTGGCCCTTGGCAACATCCTTTCCTTGTGGCTGGATTCTGCTTCTTGGTTTCCATGCATGAAAATGTGTATATGGCCTATGCCATATGATTTAAAAATATACACAGCTCTCTTATATTGCAAATGCATTTGCATTTTTCTCAATAGAAAGGATACCATTGCAAGCAAGAGGTATATCTCAAGCTTCTCATAGATTGTTCACTGGTTTCATTTCAGTGGTAGACCCTCAAAGAACACTAGACTTTAAATGACTTTGAAAGAAATCAAATTTGTTATAGTGTGACATTAATGTCAATGTTACAGTGATATAAACCCAAGTGTAGGATAATTTAAGGCAAATAGACTTTCCTCAAATTCACACCCCTTTAAAACCAAAGCAAAGAAAGTACACTTAATATGAAGAACCCTGAGTAATATACAGAACTGTAGAATCACTATATTGTACACCTGAAACTAATATAACATAACTGTATGTTAACTGTACTGGAATTAAAATTTAAATAAAAACAAAGACAAATATTGCCCACCAATAGGTTTACTTGAAGGAAGTGGCAGTTCTTTAATAATCTACTCATACGTTCAAGAATTCCATGATGCCAATCACTAAATGATAGACCAGAGATGAATAAATGACACAAAACCCCTGACTCCATGCATATCAGAGCCTTATATAAAAGGCAAAATTATACACAAATTCCTTGCAAAAAATAATATGAATAAAACAAGAAATGTTCATATAAATATTGAGATAACAGAAAAAGAACTAATTAATATTGGGCATTATGAGTGAGAGCAGGGACACTATTCAAGAGGAGGTAGCAAATGAGCTGATACAAATCAACTTATATAATTGGTAAGAGCAAAAGGAGACAAGGGATAGATAAATGGACTAATGAAGGCAAGGAGATGTGAGACTACATATGAGAGATGGAGGCCACATGTGAGTGATGTAGGCATTAGGATCTATGAGATCACCACCTTATATGCTTAAAAAATATTTGTTGAGGTAATAAAAGACTAAATAAAACCATTAAGTTATCACTGGACTTTGGTCATTGACTAGACATGGGAAGAGAGAATGTGGGCAATCTCTATGGTATCTCAGTTGTCTTTATTTACCTTGGCCTTTGGTTTTCCTTCTATCTTCTAATTCTGTATCAGCATTAACTGTTCCTTGTCTTTTTATCTTTCAATTATTATTCATATAATTACATTAATGTACAGTAGTAAATGGGTAAAAATCAACTCAAAGTTGCATATGCATGATTTATACACCATACTTTTTGTTAGAGTTGTGTCAATATCTTTTGCAATATAAATTGTTTTTCTATCTACTACTACATCGGATTACTTTATCCTACTCTTTATTGGTATGCTTGTACACTCAGATGCTGATGCTTTTAGAAAATACATTTCATTTTAATAATTTGAGCAATTTAAAATATGTTTTTAACAATATCTTATTAGCATATTAATTAAAATAAAGATTCGTTTACTTGGAACAATTAGAACCTTACTCTTGAAATATCCTAGGGATGTTCTGTTCCCATTCAAACACAAAGTCCATTATTACACCAAAAAGTTCAGAAACCACACTACATGAATTATCAACTACACAGGCTAAACTGATTACAGCTATCTTGTCAATGAAGCAAAGGCAAATATAAGGATATCTATTTTCCGTATCATAATGAATGGACAGGTTGTCATGGGCCCAATTCTTCTAGTATATGCCACACTCACTATTTCATTTTGCAATGACAGAAACTAAATAAAACAGATTTAAATGTTATCCTAAGCCAGTTAGAGCTACTCAAATGCCCCAGTGGTTCAAGATAATTATGAGGCACATAATGACGAAGATGATGATGATGATGAAGAAGATGAAAACATGATGAATACCTGTTAGTATTGTAGTTTAAAATTTTGCATATTTAAAAAAACTAAGTGATCATGTATATATGACTTATTCCACCTCAGATATTTGAAAACCTGCTCAGTCTCATTTGCAAACATCTTCAGATATCATACTTCAAACCTAAATACCAGAGTCAGGAAAATATGACTCTGCTACTTGTTTTTCATGTTTTTGTGTAGAACATCATCATTAAGCTTGACAAGAGTATTGTAGGTAGTGAGTAGTAACAGTGGCCTGCTGAGGTGTTCTGAGTCCAAGATAAGAAAGTTAGCATGACGGCAGTCTTTGGTGTAGTTCTGCTGTCAGACAGATGCACACTTGTTTGAAAAAATTAGCATATTCTCTTTTGCTTTTTTGGAAAGATTTTGGTGCTAGCATTCCCATTTAGTCACTGTAGGCTTCTGAGGTAGGTTTTGCTTTCTTGAAACTGGAAGGCCATCCCAAGAAAGGTGCAAGATACAACTCATAAAATCTTGTTAAAGTTACTGTGCAGAAAATGATTTGGAGATAACATGATTTTTGAAGGGCTGGAGAATAATTTTTTATTTTTTGTATACAAATTCATTTAATCTAAGCAAGGGGGTACGTTATAAATAGCTACATATTAGAATATATACACACACACATATATTCCCCCAGTGCTTTTTATTGAGGTATATTTGATATATGGTATTATATTAGTTTCATGTGTACAACACAGTGATTTCATATTTGTATACATTGTGAAATGGTCACCACAATATCGCAATGACCAGCTGTCCTGATATGAAGTTATTACTATTATTGAATATATTCCCCATGCTGCACATTACATTCCCAGGACTTACTTATTTTATAACTGGAAGTTTGTACCTCTTTAATCCCCTTTACCCATTCTTCCCCAACCTCCCTCCCCTCTGGCAACCACCAATCTGTTCTCTGTATCTATGAGTCTGGGTTTTGTTCTGTTTTTTCTTTTGTTTTGTTTTTAAATTCCATATGTAAGTGAAATCATGTGGTATTTCTCCATCTGACTTCTTTCACTTAGCATAATAACCGCAAAGTCTATCCACATTGTCGCAAATGACAAGATTTCATTCTTTTTTACAGCTGAGTGGTGTTCCATTGTGAGTGTGTGGGTATATATGACTTAGGTTGTTTCCATATCTTGGTTATGGTGGAATAATGCTGCAATGAACATAGGGGTGCATATATCTTTTCAAATTAGTGTGTTCATTTTCTTCTGATAGATATCTAGTAGTGGAATTGCTGGATCATATGGTAGCTCTATTTTTAATTTTTTGAGGAAACTCCATGTGCTTTTTCACAATGGCTACAAGAAACTTCTATTCTCATCAGTGCACAAGGGTTCCCTTTTCTTCCATCTTCACCAACACTTAGAGGGTGTCTTTTTGTTTGATAATAGCCACTTTGACACATGTAAGGTGATATATCCTTGTCGGGGAGAATTTTTTTTTTAAGATTTTATTTATTTATTTATTTATTTGAGAGAGAGAGAGAGAGAGACCATGAGCAGGGGGAGGGGCAGAGGGAGAGAGAGAATCTCAAGCAGACTCCCTGCTGGTTGTGGAACCTGACATGGAGCTTTATCCCACAATCCTGAGATCACATCTGGACACCCAACTGACTGAGCCACCTGGGGAAAATATATTTTTTTAAGATTTTGTTTATTTATTTGACAGAGAGAGACACAGCGAGAGAGGAAACACAAGCGGGGGAGTGGGAGAGGGAGAAGCAGGCTTCCCGCCGAGCAGGGAGCCGGATGTGGGCCTTGATCCCAGGACCCTCAGATCAGGACCTGAGCCTAAGGCAGACACTTAAGGACTGAGCCACCCAGGCGCCCCCCGGGGAGAATATTTTTTAAACACAATTTCTAACCTCTAAACCTTTGAAGTAGGTTATTTTCTAATAGTCAATCGCCTAGTGTTCTGCCCAGGAAAATCATGCACTTCAAGGAAACAGTGTCCATGTTTTTGACTCTTGGTGTCCAGGCTATGCATTCTCAATACCAATTTCACACACACATATACACACACACACACAAAGGATCCTGGGCTTTTTGAAGAATTGGCTCATTTGAGGTCTCAGATAAGAAATGCACAGATGAGATTCTGACATTCTGTTACCCTGAAAAACAAAAAAAGTGTCGGAGTCTAATGGGGTTGTAAAGAAAGAACACAAGAACAAGATCATGAGGTAGGACTGATGAGAGATGGGGAATTTCAATGTGAAAAAGAATAATGGGTACAATGAATGGAAACAGCGAATGCATACAAATCTATTAACTCACAGTGATATTAGAAACATATCTATAGATATAGATATAAAGAGAGACAAAGTCCTCAAAGAAACAAAATAAAAGAGAAAAATAAAATCTCTGGTGTTCATTGGAGGTAGCTAGAGCACCAACCCCTTATTTTAAAACTTAATAATTAAAGGGAGAAAATTAAATTTCATGGTGTTAGAGATTGAACTGGGTTCCCTTAAAATTCATATGTTGAAGCCTTAACCCCCAGTACCTTAGTATGTGACTGTTTTTGGTGACAGGTCTTTTAAAGAGGCAGTTAAGGTTAAATGAGATCATAAGGGTGAAGCTCTAAGACAATATGACTGATGTTCTTTTTAGAAGAGGAAGAAAATCCAGAGATTCACAAGCACAGAGAAAAGGCAACGAGAGGACACAATGAGAAAACTGTCATTTGCATGTCAAGGAGAGAGACTTCAGGAGAAACCAAACCTGCTGACATCTTTTTTTTTTTTTAAACCTGTTGACATCTTGATCTCCGACTACCAGCCTCCAGAACTGAGAGAAATTGCTGTTTTTAAGCCACCCAGTCTGTGGTAATTTATTAGGGCAGCACTTGTCAACTGAGCCGAGGGCTCTCTGTGTATTATCCTTATCTGATAAATGAGGATAATACACAGGGTAACTAAATAATTCTAGCTGTTAAGGGCAAATTTCTCTTTACAGTGTGATTCCAGATAATAAATTATAAAAGGAACACAAAAATTAGAAAAATATCAGCATTTTGAAATCCCAAACAAAATAAATGATTAAGGCAATGATTATCAATGGATATGACATTAAAACATGAAAAGTTGATGGGGGAATTTACAACATAATAACCTCACTGTGAGCACCTGCAGCCCCAGCCTATCTCCATCCTTTAAATGGGACAAGTGTATCTGATGTGTTACGATATTAAGTACACAGCATAGGCTTTGAAGTATTTTTGTGAAAAAGATGAACTTAAATTGAATCATATAGGATTTTGTGAAAAAGATGAACTTAAATTGAATCATTTTGATATAACTTCCAGTTCTCAAGAAAAATACTGGATCCAGGTACATAGTCAATAAATACCATGAGGAAGCAGTCGGACAAGTTCAAAATGGAGGACATTCTACTCTTCATTTTTTTTTATATATAAGTTTATAAGGGCAGGCAAATATGGACTATAAATTAAACCAGAAGTCCTTTGAATCCTGGAATAAAAAGGGCACCAGTAAAACAAAACAAAACAAAACAAACAAACAAAAAAAACAGGTGAAATTAGAATAAAGTACATAGTTTAGTTAATAATATTGTACCAATACTAATTTCCTCATTTTGATCATGGTTATAAGATGTTAAACTTAGGGGAGGGTACATGAAGGCTTTTCTGGAACTCTGTATGATTTTTACAATGTTTCCATAATTGAAATTATTTTGAATTTAAAAGTATAAAAAAAGAGAGAAATACAAAAGTGCACAGCGTATTTGGTTCCTGATTTGAACATATCAACTTACAAGTGGACAGTTTTTAAAGACAATCTAGGAAATTCTAATATGAATTTAGTATGAGATATGCTGAATTTTGTAGGTATGAAAATGGTACTGTGCTTATAGAAAAACTCCTTACTTGGAAAAAATACAAAAGCACTTAGTGATAAATATCATGATGCCAAGAATTTAACTTTAAAATTCTATAGGAAGAAAAAAAGGAAAATGAAGCGTTGGCTATTTTCCACTGATAGGGTTGAATCTGGGGATGGCAAATCGGAGTTCATTATAACATCCTTTTCACATTTGTGTTTGTTTGCAAACAAGAAAAAGCTACTAAAAAGTATGTCTTCTATAACTTTTGCTTGGCCATGCCACTACAACAGAGTTCTGGGCATATTCTCAGTGTCTACCCACCGTGTTCACTGCTCTGTGTTGCTGAGTGGGACAACTGCTTCGAGACCTTGCTAAGGTGAGGGCTGCCTGGTACCCTCTGTGCCTGCTCTTCGGTCTGCAGGAGGATTTCACAAGACAAAGAGAGATTGTGCAACTAAAGCTCAAGTGCTACAGGATTCCCATTACATTTAATATGCTACTGAATTCTAACAAAAAAAACCAGAATGTCAAATGTGTCCTTCGTGTTTTGTCCACCATTATGATTTTCAGAAGTCTGAATATTCCATGCATGGAATTAGAGTAATTAAAGAAGTACAGTTTCTTAAACATCTACATACTTAGTAACATTAATAATGAGCTATGTTAATTCTGTTCTCAAGATAGAAAAGTAAATGTTTCTGTTGGAACAATGCTGGTCATATGATAGGATATAGATAGCTAATTTATGTTCACTTTTTTTAAAAAAAGTATGTGGTTTCCCTCAGTAGCCATCTCTGTCAGAAAATATTTTCAAAGTTAACTCTAATCCAAGACCCATGATTCAGGGGGATTTCTGAGATTGGGGAAAGATATGTTGGTCCCCATAACCTAGAGGAGCCCAAAGTCATACATGGTAGGATAAAAACATACTCCATTTCCTGATATCTGTTGTCTTAGTCGGCTTGGGTTACCACAACAAAAGATCACAGACTGGGTGGCTTAAACAACAGAAAATTATTTTCTACTGTTCTGGAACCCGGAAGTCCTAGATCAAGGCATCAGCTGATTCTTTTCCTGGGGGAGCTCTCTTCCCAGCTTGTAGACAGCCACCTTCTTGACAAGGCCTTACAGGGCCTTTCCTCTAAGTGCACATGGGGTGAGAAAAAGATCTGCCTTTCTTCCACTTCTTATGAAGCCCTCAATCCTACTGGATTCAGGCCCTACCCTTATGGTATCATTCAACCTTAAATACTTCCTAGAGGCCCTATATCCAAACATAGTCACACTGGGGATTAGGCCTCCAACATGCGAGTTTGGGGGAGGGGGAAAAACTCAGTGCACAGCACATGTCCTGGAATATTTGTTTTAACTCTCTACCACAAAGAGGAGCTGGGTGGTGGTGGGGGGTGGGGAACATCTCTGATTTTTAATATAGGGACATGGAGGCAGAGACAATTATATAAAAATTATTATCTCAGTTTCAACCACACATGAAATCAGGGTATTTCTTAGTTGATGAGTAAATATGACTTTGGTTGGACAAGTTTTTTACCCTTCATAAGTTTTCTTATTGCCCACATTTTGAATCTCAATTGGTTAAACGTAAAACTTATTTGACGTGTGGGCTGAATATAAGGCACATAAACAAATGGACAGTAAAACAAAGGTTAAAATAAGAGAATAGCATGAAATTAAAGGGGAAAAGATGTAGCAATTAGGAAGCACTTCCCAACAATGAAATGTATTAGAGCAGGGAAAGTTCTCCTGGGGGAAGTATAGAGGTCTTATGGACCAAGTCATTTCAAATAGACTAGACAAAATAATCAAAAATGGCATTAAGAGAATAGTCCCTCAAGAGAAAGACAGGGGTAGGAGGTTGATTAGATAATCTAATAGAGCTGTCTCATCTTTAAATTTCCTTGAGTCTAAAATTCTATGAGATTTTTTAGACAGTTTGATCACCCAGTAGAGAGATTTGAATTTCATTTTTTATGACATATCTAATAGGTGAACAGCAGTGATCATTCAAGCTTGGCCTGGCTTGCTCTCTGGAGCTCAGATTTCTGGCACAGCACTAAGTACAACTCTAACATAAACCTCAATGAAACCAATAATTACTAAGTAATCCCTGTGCAGAATTTCCATCAGACATCTAAGGCTCATACCAGCACTGCTAATGTAGAATTATTGAAATTTAAATCAGAAGTGTTTATCCAACACTGTGATGAGATAAAGTGATTTGAGACTGCTTATCATGATTAAGCCTGCAGATT
Organism: Neomonachus schauinslandi; assembly: GCF_002201575.2. Classification (NCBI taxonomy): domain Eukaryota; kingdom Metazoa; phylum Chordata; class Mammalia; order Carnivora; family Phocidae; genus Neomonachus; species Neomonachus schauinslandi. The sequence continues at coordinate 118,225,113 of NC_058405.1, read as the reverse complement.
GCAGGTTATTATTAGGATGCAAAAGGGATATGAAATTAATGGGAGGAAAACCAAACATAGGTTCTTATTACCAGGGACAAGAAAAAGATTGTGTCTTGAATGCAATTAATGCACTAAAACGGTTGCGGTGTTCTCTTGTTTCCTCCCATTAATCACTTTTATAACCAAGGACTGGCATGGGTATGACACAATGCCTCAGGTCCGAGTGACTTGCCACCAGAACAAAAAACAAAGTCCTGAGCAGTCTAAAATCTCTCTCTCTCATAGGTTTCATCTTTTACATGTGAAACTATTATTAGTGACTAAAGTAAAGGCCAATGAGAAATTGCAGTACGGATAAAAGGGCGGACTCGGAACTACACTTTAAATCCACATTTCCGAATATTCCTACAGAATAATTATTCACACTTATATGAAAATGTCATCCCTGGGGAATTTGTTTTTCCAAGACTCACATAAACTGAACATTTAACGGCAAACATTATGTGCCATGACATCTGCTGATGTATACAGAATTTTCTAATATTTTTAACCCAAAGTTATAAACATATCTGTGGAGAGGGTCTACCAATTCGTATTTGCATTTATTAAAAAGTATGTGTATAACATATTATAGTACACTGTCAGTGCTTTTATGTTTTCAACAGTTCACATCTCCTTAATATTTGTAGATGTGTTTTCATTTCCAACTAGAAAATGACCTCCTTTGGCTTAGGGATCTCATTCATCCAAATACCACATTGTGTGATGTATATACAGCAGGCACTCCAAAATGGGTGCTGCCTGAAGGGAAAAAATTAAAAACAACTCAAAACCAAAAACAAATTATGATTTTTTTCATCAGTGACAACCATACTATAGTGTGCAAACTATTTTTAGAAACGCACAGCTTTTGAAAAATATTGCTCAAGTCCCAACAATCAATATTCCCTTTCATACAGTAACAGACAGCAATTTTTACTCATTGTAGCTTCTTCATAAGAGATTGTTTTGTTTGATTAGGTTAATTAATTTACTCCATTTAAAAGTATTCTGAATTTCTCATAAAGAATTGCTTCATCATTTCAATTATAAATAATTTTGAGAATACACTTTGTACCAGGAAAAAGAACACCTCATGAAATTGATATTCTAATGGGAAAAGTGACAGAAAATAAAGAAATAATTGAATAACATCATATCAGGGAGTGATATGCTCTCTGAAGAATAATAAAGCAGTGTGATGGGGAATGCATTCACATATTAGGCATCAAGAAACACCTCCCTGTAGATGTGTAAATAAAATGAGCAAAGGAAGCTGTGAAATTATCTGGCAAAACAGGGTTTTCGCAAGAGGACAGTAAATGCAAAGGCCCTGAGGTAGATGCAAACTTGGTAAGTATGAGTAACAGTAGGGAGTTCAGTGTGACTAACAGGTAGGGAGTGAGGCAATGAATACTAAGAACTGAATCAGGGAGTCTGCTCGAGAGGCCTTTAGACTGAAGCAAGGAGGGGCAGGGTATAAGGAAGACAGGAAGGGGATCTCTCCTTGGTCAAAATGTATGAGCACTTCATATATGCCTATGCCTAAGTACATATAAGGTCAATACTGGGTTGACTCACATTTTGCATCTATCCAGCACTGACTCTTTCTGGTGAACATAGGCATCTGTAATAAACCTATAAATAAATTATAAACAGGAACACTGTAGAAAGCTGACAATATATAATCAATATTAATATCTAATGCAATTTTTAAAAGAAAAAAGAGGAGGAAGAATAAAGACCTGAATAAAAGATGCAGAACCTGTCTGCTATCACCAGTTACTAACACTGACTTTTGAACAGAGTTAGCAGTTGAGATTTTCTTTTTTTTTTAATTCCTGCGTATTCTCTATAGCAGAATTAAGAACCATGTGTATTCTTTTTAGGACTGAGTTAAATTCAAAACATATGTTGAAGAAGCTAAGAAGAATCTCTTCTTAGGGAGAAAAAAATGATACAGAGAAATAATTTATATAGAAATGTGGCTTTAAAGGAAATGTTTATATCAAATAGAAGTCAAATCAGGCCACTGTCTTCTCCTATCTGCCTGACTCTGGGGGGCAGCTGCAGCTATTCTTGCACACTCAACATGCCATAAATACACAAGCCTCGCTTCTGGCGAAGTCACGGTGCCTGCTTTAACTCTCTTACCTATTTATGGCTGTGATCTTTTCCAGAATGGCTTTCTGGCCCTGCAAGTAGTTTGTTAAATTGTCTACCTTACAATACATCCTTTTGTTACCACTTAGGATTTAACAAAGATTCTAAAACATTTCAGTGTGGCCATCTTTCACAATAATGTACATACCACCACTGATTATCAATTTTCACCTGCAGGCCTTGGAAGGCATTTCCACTCAGATCATTATAAAAGAAAAAGATTGAAAAGGAAGCAAAAATAATTTTGATCAACTTTACACTGAAGGATTTCCTCCCTTATCAGATGTTATTTTTTATATTCTACAAATTCACTGTGACTTATACTACTATTATACCAGGCACCATACATCTGAAAGCTTTGCCAGTAATGCATGGAATTACATCTGTCCCCTGGGAATGGAGCTATGACATCTTTGGTCAAAAGTCAGACACTTAAGTAAGAAACAAGAGAAATCATTTAATTTAAAAAGTTAAGCTACAAGTTAAAAAAAAATGTGTATGAGGTAATAATCTTGACAGAAGTGCTGAAGCATTAATGACAGTGTGGGAGAGAATGTAATGAGACCAGAATTCGTGACATAGTTTAGTTAAAGAGACATGCAGTCATTGCCCAGCGAGTGGCAACTATGTAGACAGCAGTACGACCGGTTAATTAATATACACATCTTTAAAGGTTACAAGTTGTGAGTATTCCTCTAGGGCAAGTAAGTTCAATTTTGTAATATATTATAGGGACAATGCATTTATGGTATTTCTATATGAGGAAGATGTTGACAACATCAGAGTTTACAACTCAAGCCCTCCCCAAATCTTAACATCTTGTCCTTAGGGCAAAAAGGCTGAGTTTACAAGATCAATAGGAGGAGTTACATATTTCAATCTCTAATGTGAAATCTGATTAGCTCACTGGATGGTATCAAAACCAAATACATGTTATTTCATATTTTGCTGAGCAATTTATAAAACTGGTCCCAAATAATAACAAATTTGTCTTGAATAGTGGCTAATTATATATCTAAACCTACACTCTACCAGTAGGCAAAAACATGTAAGAAAAAGGGGAAAAAATGAATTAAACATCGGATCTTAAAAGAAGTAAATTCTGCCAAATAGACTGTAGAAAGTATCAGACAATGGAAAGATGACTCTGGTCATGATTCCAGGTATGGTGCAAAAGCCTGTTGGGGAAACAAGTAGAGCAGATCTCAGAGGTCCATGAACAACATGCTCTATCGTGGAGAGGTCATGGGCAGTGGGTTCTTAGCAGCTGTTCTTGGGTAGAGGCTTCAGAGGGCTTCCCATGGTTTGTGCTTGGAAAGACCATTGTGCCAGGCAGAAAAGAGGGGCACGGCTGCAAGGTGGTTACTAATGTGGGCAAATAGGCTCACAAAAAGAGGGTGGACTGCCCCTCCCAACTACTTAACATAGCTATCCAACACACCACTTAGGAGTGTGAGTTCCAGCTACTTACTAGCTATGTAACCTGGGTTAATAAGTTAACATCCAGTCCTTACTAACATCAATTTCTGCATCTGAAAAACAGGAATGATAATAATAATATTTATTTTGTGGATACTGCCTGGATTAGTGGAGACTCTGAATGTAAAGCACTAAAATATACGAGCCACACAGGAAGTGCTCAATAAATATTGGTTAAGATTATTATTAATATCCATAACATCTATAATGAGGCTTTTATTGCCCTTTTTCTAGCTTCACTAACTATGTCAAATGACAAGCAATCTAACATACTATCTGGCAAAGTACATATAGACAAACTATTTTAATATCTCCTCATCAGATTATGGAGAACCATAATAAATCAAAACAACATTTTGTAGGAGTTCACATCAACTTCCAATATTGTATTGTGCCTATAGGAATGAGAAAACAGAAAGGTCCCAGATGTTTTGTTAAAAAAAAGATTCTTGGGCGCCTGGGTGGCTCAGTTGGTTAAGCGACTGCCTTCGGCTCAGGTCATGATCCTGGAGTCCCAGGATCGAGTCCCGCATCGGGCTCCCTGCTCGGCAGGGAGTCTGCTTCTCCCTCTGACCCTTCCCCCCTCTCGTGCTCTCTCTCCCATTCTCTCTCTCAAATGAATAAATAAAATCTTTAAAAAAAAAAAAAAAAAAAAAGATTCTTTAGTCTGAAACAGGGGGTTACCCTGGAGACACACAGTTACCCTAGAGAACCATGGTCTCGTCGTGAAATCAAGGTCCTTCAAAAAATATGAAACAACTTTAGAAAACTTCTAATTTATCTTCTCAACAGAATTCAAATGATTCTGCAGCTTTCACAGTACAACAGTCATGATACACGAGGAAAGCTTAGAGATTTTTTTAAGGTTGCTTTAAAATTAAAAGTATAAATATATATGCTATATATAGATATGTAACCTATTTGTTACAGTTTTTGTCCTTACTGTTCTTTTTCAGCTAACAAATTGGATACATTCTATGTGCTACACACTATGACAAGGCAGTTTGTCAAAATTTCATTGATTATATAAGCGCCTGTTTGGTTCTACTGTGCTTTTGATTAGAATTGCATTAATTTTTGAGATCAATGTGAACAAAGTTTTCCCTTTTTAGTATTGATTCTTCTCATCCAGGACAATGGCATTCATATTTTGGATAATAAACAGTTGATAAGCATTTATGAAAGGAATAAATAAATGCCACCCAATTATTTTTTGCAGTGCTCTTAAAAAAAGGTCCTAACATTTCTCTTCAAGGTTATTTCAAAGCATTTTGTGTTTTTGGTAAATTAAATCTTTTTCTCCTCTTATAGAATTTTCTATTTAATTGTCACTATTTACCAGTATAAAAGATGCTGAGCAGAACTTTTTCCTTTGCCCAACAATTGACACCAGAGGAGTAACTTTTATGAAAACCCAAAGGAAGCTGTAAATATTGTTTGTTTTAAAGAGGACTTCATGCAACAGAGCTAGATCCTTCCCCCAGACCAGTCAAGTGTGGCAGAAGTGGATAAAATAGCACTCGTCTCACCTGTGAGCCCACAGTCCTCTTTCCACTATCCCGTTTCTCTAAGGTGGTGGAAAAGCACACTAACAATCGCTTCTCACCTGGACATTTCTGAAGAAGGAAGTTTTGCTGGAGTGACTCACGCTGGTAGGATGTGAACGGACAATGATGTGGTGGATGGGATCTCACCTTAGCTGACGGGGGCCAAAGGGAGACAAGGCTGCTACTCTCCAAGAAAGTGGAGGGACTTGAAATAAAGTTCAGAACTGTCCCCCAAACACTCTTATCTTTCCTGAGGAAGCTACTTCGTTGGCAAAAACTCCAAACACATACAGAACCAATTTAGAGCCACCACCCTCTCATTCCTCTCACATTTAACATAACCTGTTATGTTATAGATAAACCCCCTATTTAACGCCTATCATATCTCCTATCTCTCCTTTGACCATGAATTCCAGCAGATTTAGAAGGGGTGGGAGAGGAGATGTCCCCAAAACACACTTTTTAACCACAAGACTCTGAATGAGTACACCATGGCCTTTCCCCACTCAGGTCCCTCACCTGAATAGGACTATGGCTGGGTTTAAATGGGTTATTATTTATCTGTGTTTACAGTAGTGTTTGGCACTTATTAAATATACACTAAATGTAATGAATATATAAAAGTGAAGAAAATTACCCAGGCTTTATCTCACACAGGAACAAACCCAGTCATCTTATTTCTACTCTGGACAAGAGAATGAAAGGCATCACAACAAAAATCTTCTAAAATAACATTGAACTTGGAATACTGAAAAAGCCACCCATGAGCAATAGCAAATAAAATGTCTTCATTCTGACAAAGTTTTGTAAGAGTTTGAAACCAAAGCACTGGCCAGGAAAGAAAGTTTTATGTATTTAAATCTCCGTCTGTATCTATTATAGTTTCTTTTCACTGGTCTAGTAAACGGCCTAACCATACTAAACTCACATATTTAAATTAGATGCCCATCTAGTTAATTTTGGTTTAAATTTTATTTTTTAATTCATCTGTACTTTAATTTAGTACATTTTTGGATATTTCTCAAAGAGTAAACCAACTGTCAGTATCATTTAATGATTTTATTAATATAAATTGATCTGGGAAGCTAGGTTGAAGATGTGCTGAATCTGTTTCTCGGTCTCCTACTTTGATCAACTGTCTGTTCTAGTCTTATGATTGTATTTTTTAAGTACATAATCTCTTAATCTCATAAATTGCTTTAATAATTGCCTTTATTATATCATATCTAATAAGATACGATTTTTAATGTGTCCTTGTCTTGCCTGTTTTTCTTACTCCCTGACCTTAATGTGGAGAACACATCTTAATCATTTTAAAAACCCTATTTAGTGCCCTGCACATATAAATGCTCCATATATGTGGTACTGAACTAAATTTTGGAAAATGTAAGTAAAATAAGTATGTGTATGCATGTATGTGTGTATATCTGTAATTTTCAATGATGTGTAAATTCATATGCATTATGTGAAATATATAATGTTATTTCTTTATAAAGATTTATACAAAGGTATAAAGCATGTATAAATTTGGTATGCAATGCTGGCTCTTTGAATACTAGACAAAAATAAAATATTATTGTGGATAAGACACTATTCTACAAAGTATGTTGCCGCTCTGTATGAGGACATCGTCAACATGGCTTTGGGTTTCAGTTTAAAGTTCATAAACAAACAGACACAATTGACCCCTTTATACTTCTGATGGAAAACCGGTGAATAAAGGAAAAATACCAAGCTAAGGTATAAGAAGTTCAAACAACAAAAGCTGACTATTTCGTCAATCCAATGCTACTTATTCTCAGCTCTCTCTGAGTGTTTCTGATAATTGCTTTGTAGCCAATTCATTTTGCCTCTCAATTTGGTTAATTAACCTGATTAACTTATGTAATTAGCTAACTCTAGCCTAGTCATTTTCACAGCACAGTTGTAGGTGAGATCTTGCCCTCCTTTTCCTAGTTTTCTGCCTATCAAAATGAAGTTCTGATTTCTCAAAGGTATTGGGAAAACTCTCACTGGTCTTACTTCTCTGAGTGGTGTGATCAGGAGAAGGATTTATCAGGAATTGCAGATATTCTTCCTGCTACCCCTTTATTTGGCACTAAGGTGCCCACCCCTGGACATGGCTACCTACGGTGTGCAGGGCTGCTTGAATATGCTGGAGGGAGGGCAGCAGTAAGCTGCTATTATTCCAGACTCATCAGCCACCCTCCCGCCACATCACTGTGGCCTGTGAAACTAAATTATGTGTATGTTCAGCCTTCAAGATCATTTACCCATTAACCATCTGACATGGTGCACCTTTTGTCACAAAGGTCACCCAACATTGGGTTAACAGTCAAGGTAGTCGATGGACATTCTACACTTCTTTCATCCTGAAATGTCAGTATCATTAAGAAGTGGCATGGTTTAAAAACAAAAACAAAAACAAAAACAAAAACAAAAACACACTGAAAAGATTTCTAACTCCAACTTCTTCACCTTCTCCTGATCTACATACCTTAGTTAAGGCGGTTTGTTCACTAAATGTGGCAGTTCCCCAAAATGTTTCTTTTCCTGGTTATCTCCTGAGTAATGATCAGGATCACAGAGTGGAAGAGTTGTACTGACCTATTTTGAAAATTTAGGATTCCACTGTACCATTTCTGGCCATGCCGCTTCTTTTTATCCCCTAACGACGGCCTCAGGTTGGCCTGGCACATACTATGGGTGGCATCCTGGACAGAATTCAAACTTAATTTTAGTTCAGCCACCTGAATTCTCTTGCTGGGTTGTTACAGTCATATAGATAATAATTATTAAGTTGTGTACATTGATTCTCAAGTGCATGACAGAGACCCATGTGAGGTAAGGTGGGAGGGAGGGTAATAATGCATCTCAATACATTTTACTAAGACGCTCTTATCCCCTTTGCATGTAACACTCCAGCTGAGAGGTCTGGGTACAGGGGGATGATGAGGGAGAAAAGGTGTATTTATAGCTACTAGAATTGGACATACCAATTTGGGGGAATATAGGGAGAGCAACAACTCTGACATCTGGGAGGGAACACCTTAGAATCTGGGTGCAGAGCAGGGAGGGACACTAATGATCTCTTGTCTTTTAGAACCACCCTGGAACCTTCTTCACAAAGAAAAACATCCTGGTGCAGCTTTCACAAAAGATAGCAGGCTGCTTAATTCAACTGACACCTAGATCTGCCACTCCACACCAAATGGTGGTGACCAGGACTTGATATCCAGTCTCTAACTTTACTGAGAAGCCAATCAGAAATATTAGGGGGTGATCCCAGTTCCTGCATCTCCCATACAAAATGACTATCTGCACCTTTAAATGTCTTTCTACCTCTGTTCCTATCTCTATCTCTGGGTCATGACATGGGATGGATGAATACCACCTAGCAGGTGGTGTAAACAAATACTGTATATCAGAGACTGATGCCCTCATGCACTCCCATCAAAGACACAGGCTGGACCAGAATTAGGAAAACTAATATTTACCAGATGGCCAGGAAGGCACATTGGAGACTGTTAACCTGTGTCCCCTGACTCATGTAGGTCGTATTTACTGTGAACAACAACTGCAATTAACGCTTTCCTTCCAGGGGCACCCAGCTGCCTCTGGGACTGAACTAGGGACTGAACTTCTTCTGTGGAAGCTAGACATTAACTTGTATGCACTTGCTTTGATTTGTAGCTAAGGAGTGATCATAAGAGCTCTTCAAGTGTTTAAGAAAACACCACCAGCAGATCATGTGGCTCCCAGATGACTGTGGAGATCCTTCTGGTACCCTTAGGTTATGTGGGGAGTTCCAAAAGGGATAAATCACTCACTGTATATGCAATCATTGGGTAGGTATCCGTACAGTAGGAACCACCCAATCAGAAAATGTGGTAGGAAATGTGTCCCCGGACTTCAGCCGAAATTATCAATGATACCATTTGGACACAGAAGGCATTCAGGTGAGTTTCAACTCACTGGCCAGACTGCTATGGAAGACAGAATTGCCCTCCACATCCCTCTTTCAAGACCAAGGTGAAACCTGTGCAATCACTTATGCATTGCTACACCTGGATTAATTCATCTGAAAAGGCGGCAAGTTCAGTGCAGAGACTTAAATAGAAAGACACGTGTCTTTATGTCTTTATGTTTATGGGATTTCTTCAGCCTGCTTTGTCTTGGGCCCTGGGGGTCATGACTGAGGTCAATACTGCAGGTTGGCTCCATCCTGCCACTTGCAGAATTACTGATAGCAGCTTTAATTAAATGTTGTCTGAGACAAATTGAACAAATATAGGTCTAGTCCCTATTGATAAGATTAATCAGAATGGCCCACAGAGAGGCACACTCATGTGAAAATTTGAGTTCGGCTAAGAATGTGTAGGGCTAAGGGGTGGTTTTGGGGAAAGGCAGTCTGCCAGGGCTCTGAGCATCCCTGCATATTCTTGCTGAGTGAGCCAAATTGGAAAGCTTACCCGTCTCCTGATACTGAGCAGTTTTTCTAGCTTGTCACATAAGCAACTAAGTAGGCCAAGTCCACTAGAGTGTGACAACCATGTAACTGCTTGTTTTCCTGTGGAAGGGGAATCTGGTATTTTTGCCATTTGCTATAATGTTTGCTGCTTGCTCAAAAAGTGCTTTGGCCCTGGGTCCCTCAGTTGTGAAACAAACCCACTGCATGTGCAGCATCTATCTGGGTCCATGGCAAGGCCTCAGTGGGACTTGGGAGGGAAGAGGGACCGGCAAATATGGGGATGCTCATGCTTCTGGCTGTGCCAAGAGTGATAAAGTTCTTTGTCTCTGACCCAGGAGTCCTGAATCTTCTGCCAGAATGCATGGAATGATGGCTGGCTCACTTGTTGGCTTACAAGTAGGGTAAAATCAAATCTTAGAATGTTTACAGTTCTTGAGAGAAACAACATGAATTTTGAATGGGACAGAATTCTATTCTATTTAAACATCTCTTAATCATCTTCCAAATTTTTTAAATATATCCTTCCGATTAATAAAAGGCACATTAGCTGGCAAGTACCCGGACTAGGATTTGAATTAGGCAATATGGATGCAGAGCGTGTTTTTATTCTCCTATATTTCTCTATATGTTGATGTGGTTTAAAAGCATTGGAACATTTTGCATCTTATTTAGTGATTTTCCCATGTCTCCTTGATGTGATTCTGTTTATAACTCATTAATCATCAAATTTTTCAAAGTCCTATTTTCTAAGTTAGTAATCACTTTAAATTTGACAAATCTGATCATTTTCTTTAATTTGTGTATGATAAACATTTTCAAAACAAACTAATTCTAACATGCCCATGTTTCACACCATAACATATAACGAGCAGTTAAAAGGAGGTTGATTCAATATCAATTAAAAAATAATTTAAATCTAGGGCGCCTGGGTGGCTCAGTTGGTTAAGCAACTGCCTTCGGCTCAGGTCATGATCCTGGAGTCCCTGGATCAAGTCCCGCATCGGGCTCCCTGCTCGGCAGGGAGTCTGCTTCTCCCTCTGACCCTCCCCCCTCTCATGTGTTCTCTCTCATTCTCTCTCTCTCAATTAAATAAATAAAATCTTTAAAAAAAAAGATAAATAAAATAAAATAAAATAAAATAAAAAATAATTTAAACCTAGTTATATCATAGCCCTTTAATTGAAAAATTCCAGAAATCTAGATGCCAAAATTTTACAAAATAAAAACATAATCTTTTAGTTACCTTGTTCCAATTTGTAATTCATAGGATGTGCCCACTTTGAAATTATCCCTGTACTATCATTTACTAATTAGCCAGGAAAAGGAAAAGACAAATTTAAAATCATTTCAACATGTTATGAAAATGTTTTCTGAGACAGAAAAAAAAAAAAAAAGACTTACAGATATTCTATTTATGAGTACAAAATAAGCCAACTTCCCCAGACTTCTACTTCATCTTAGCCTAAGGCTATTCTACTCTTCAAGTTTTTGCTCCTATCCAGCGGCTTACACTATTTCAGCAACTGAGCTACCCCAGAGTGATGACACCAAACACAAGAAGGATATCCTGCCTCAAATTCCCATCACTTCCTTTAGCCTCTCCTTAGTCTGTTAGGTCAGGGTTTTTACCAAATACTGAACATCTACCCCTATTTTTAAAATCATTCACCACTAGTTATTAAGTCTACCTCTTTTGTACACACATCTATAAATTATGACTTTTCACCTACATACCCATTCCAATTGCTGGATAGACTTCTTACAAAAATTGTTCGTTCTTCTCAGAATTCCATTTGTTAGTCCTTCAAAGGACTCAGAAGGCCACTTTTGGAATTTTACCTATCTTATATACTTCTTTGTCCCTTCTGATTATACTGGCTTTTCATCAACTTTAGAGACAATTTTAAATTTTATTTCTTATCCTCATCTTTAAAAATTGATCTGGAAATGAACTTTTGGGACATAATACATTTGTAATTGGGGACTCCCTAGAATCTTACATTAAAATATAGAAAATTCCAAATAACATAATAATGGAAAATTGATAATGTGTAATACTTAATATTATAGACAATTATGTCTAATGTTTAATAAGGTTAGGAACATGCCAAACATTGGCAAACATTTCTTAGGCTGGGAATATGATTTTGAGTTAAACCGACCCAGATCTTATCAGTGCCATTACTTTTTAGTAGGTGAACATGAATAAACTCTCTAACTCCATCTGTTTTGAGTTATTCATCAATAAATGTGCATAACACCTAGCTTACAGGGTTGGATGCTATAAATGCACTTTGCATGATACCTGGCACTTGTCACAGTGGGTGAAGTAAATCCAAGCTATTACTATCTGATGAGAAATTCAGCAGAAAATTTATCATGAGAATATGGTAGAATATGGTTTCTCCTTCATTCTTACTCATTTGACTACTTCACATTACAATAATGTGAAATACTTGCTAGGCAATTGGGAAACAGAATTTTTGCAAATAGGGACAATGAAGGAAAATTAAGAAGTCTGTGTGACTGAAAAGCAAAGTAAGTGACATAGTATCAGAAATACCTGTATAGTAAATTCCCTCGATTAGATTTTTATTTAAAACTGGCATTTTCAGGGCACCTGGGTGGCTCAGTCAGCTAAGCATCTGCTTCAACTCAGGTCATGATCCCGGGGTCCTGGGATTGAGCCCCGCCCGCATTGGGCTCCCTGCTCCGAGGGGAACCTGCTCTCTCTCTGCCCCTCTCCCTTCTTGTGCTCACTCGCTCTCTCTCAAATAAATAAATAAAATCTTTAAAAAATTTTTTAAAAACTGGCATTTTCAGTTAAGTTGAAAATCTATAACTTTATAACTACTTCCTTAGATATATCTCATAAGCCTGTACCCCAGGATTCAACGTGTACTAATCTTTCATGCCACACACTGTGCTGTGCTATCTCTCATATATTATCTTTCATGTGTCTGAAAAACTACCCTTTGAAGTAGGTATTATTTTTGCTATTTTTTCTTTTTTTTAAGATTTATTTATTTATTATTTTAGAGACAGTGTGAGAGCATGAGCATGGGGGAGGTGGGAGGGGCAGAGAGAGAGTGTTAGAGCATGAGTGTGGGGGAGGGGGCAGTGGAGGGGCAGAGGGAGAGAGAGAGTGTGTGAGCCTGAGCATGGGAGAGAGGGGAGGGGCAGGGCAGAGGGAGAGAGAGTGTGAGTGTGGGGGACGGGGGAGGGGCAGAGAGAGAGAGAGTGTGAAAGCATGAGCGTGGGGGGGGGGCGGAGCAGAAGGAGAGGGAGAGAGAATCTCAAGCAGGCTCCCTGCTGACGGGGGAGCCAGAAGCAGAGTTTGATCTCAGGACGCTGAGATCATGATCTGAGCTGAAATGAAGAGTCAGATGCTTAACCAACTGAGCCATCCAAGTGCCCCTATTTTTACTATTTTATAACAAAAACCAATGCTCAAAAAATAAAATGTCTTGAGAAAAATCATAGCTAATAAAATTCTAGGATTCCAAATTTTGAAACAGCCCCTCAGAACCCTGAAATCTTTCTTAGAAATATAAAAGCTTTCTAAAAATAAGCTTGAATACCTTAATATAGAATGCATTTTAATACTAATTAGATACCCTCACAACTTAGATTTTGTAATCTTTCGTGTGCTCTTTTTAATTTTTTTATTCTGTTCAAAAATGGTACTTAAAGTAGCACAATTTTCTGTAGCAAGAACACCATTATAATTCACGTACAATGTAGTCAACATTACTCATTTTTTATTACACTCCGGCTCAAATTCAGTATTAATCTTGACTACATTTCATTTCCATACCACAACGTATCTTTATTTTTATAGACGCTTGTTAATGAGATGGTCTAATTAACTTTTCATTCTGATTTCAAATCCATGACAGAGAAAACAATGTCAGCATACCCCCAAGTCTACACATGTATTTTAATAGCCAGGATTTAAATCCTAGGTTTCTGGAGTTATGATTAGAGAGATACATAATTTAGTTCAAGACTAAAGGATACAATCATGATTAAGAATATGTAATCTAGATTTTCTTAGTCCTTCTCTGAAGCTATTTGCTCAAAAATACCATGTAGATATACAGCTGCAAAAACTGGCAATATTAACTGAAACTATATTTGAGATGACAGAACCAAGTCACAGCAGGGACCAGAAGACCAGACAGCCACAACTCTGCTTAGGGTCCCTCACCCAAGGCACACTGAATCAAGCTTCCCCATGTTACGACTCCTCTTTTGTTCCCACCAGCACTTTTTTTTTAAAGATCTTATTTATTTATTTGAAAGGGAGAGAGAAAGAAGAGAGAGTGTGCACGAGCTGGAGTGGGGGACAGAGGGAGAGAGAGAATCAGACTCCTCGCTGAGCAGGGAGCCTGACGTGGGGCTCGATCCGAGGACCCTGAGATCATGACCTGAGCTGAAGGCAGAAGCTTAAGGACTGAGGCACCCAGGCGCCCCCCAGCAGCACTTTCTATATCACTGTAGACAACTGAAAGACAAGAAGGCTAGAGAGAGAGGAGCTGTTGCCAACAAACAAACAAATCTTTAAAACCCTGGAAACATCATATAATGGGTAAATCGGTAGCAGGTTCTTTCATCAAAGACACACTTAAGCAGCTATACATTACTCCTGACTGAACTACAGTCAGAATCAATAGACAGAACTGGAGAAAATCCCAAAGCAGCAGCATATGGGTCCAAACTAATTAATACATACTAAGAAAATGAGGATTAAAAAACAAAAAAAAATGGGGCTAAGGTTATTTTTTTTCCTTTTTTGGTTCTGTTGTAATTCTAGGTGTAACACAAAAGGGGAGCCTGGAAAACCTGAGGGAGGTAAACACAATTCCTTCCCGGTACCCAAAGCTAACAACTGATATATGTGTTCTCTTTTAGAGTTGAATAAACAGAAACAAATAAATACAAACCCTGGGATCTGTAAATAATTATAAATGAAATGAAGAATCAATTTGCTAACACATATCATTCTTACCATTTGTCAAACATTCTTTTGAATATTTAAAAGTGTTTTCTCATTTAATCCTAATAATAACCCTCTACAGTCAGATGGCACTTTATTGCCATTTTTTAGATCAGAAAAATGAAGCCAAGTAACTTATCAAATTAAGGTAAGCGATTTGCCTGGGGTCCTGCAGCAGACCTGAGTGAGTAAAAGTGAAATTTAACTCAGGCATCTGGCTCCAGAGGACACAGGCTTAATACTTTCTTTATCTTCTACATCAGTGGCTTACAAAAAACAAAAAGGAAGTGAGAATGTCTAAGATTCTAAAACACTTAGTGGGCACCTCGTCCAAGTCAGGGGGGAGCCAGATAGGCAGGAGGGTTCCGGAGGCAGGAATGTCATGGAAGCTTGTTCCTCTGAGAGGAAGAATCCCACCAAGTGTCCTGCTTTCACACAGCCACCTTCCAATTAGGCTTTTATATTTTCTACTTAAAACAGAATCTAAACAAGTAAAACCTTCCTCTAAAGGCACTATGGAAAAGCACAACAGTAAAAAATTATTTTAAAAATAGGATTCAAAACACATTTTTTAATTTGTTTTAAAGATTTTATTTATTCATTTGACAGAGAGAGACACAGCAAGAGAGGGAACACAAGCAGGGGGGAGTGGGAGAGGGAGAAGCAGACTCCCCACTGAGCAGGGAGCCCGATGTGGGGCTCAATCCCAGGACCCCGGGATCATGACCCAAGCCGAAGGCAGACACTTAACGACTGAGCCACCCAGGCACCCCCAAAACACATTTTTGAAAATAATTATTTGATATCATCAAAAAGTGTCAAGCTCTATGAAACAAGACAACGGGCCAGAAGGAGAAGACAAACAGAATGAACAAGATATTATAAAGAAGTTGGCAGAAAGAAGGAAAAAAATGCAAAATATCCTAGACACTGATGCTCAATTAAAAATCGTTTTGAAAGCAGTGAAAAGCAGAATTAAACACTGAAAATTACTGATGGAGAGGAAAAACATATGAAGTACTCTGAAAATAAAACAAAAAAAATCACTGAAAGAAAAGTTACAAAAATATGACAGATGTGAGGGAAAAGAATGGAGAGCAAACCTATACATTCATCCCCATTTCTTCATTCAACAAATATTATTTTTTTCCTAGGACTGTTCAAAACCCAAAACTTCTTGCTTCCAAAAATCATGTCCAAAAAAGAAAGAAAAGAAAATAATAAAGGGGTGCTTGGGTGGCTCAGTCATGTCATTTAAGTGTCCGACTCTTGATTTCGGGCTCAGGTCAAGATCTCAAGCCCCACAATCAGGCTCCACGCTTAAGCAGGGGAGCCTACTGAAGATCCTCTCTCTCCCTCCCCTCCTCCCATCCACTGCTCAGGCACTCCCTCTCACTCTCAAACAAATAAATAAATAAATAAAATCTGTTAAAAAAATAAAATCATGTCCATATTTTTATAGATTTCATAAATTGAGAGAAGCTGACCTCTCACACTTATTTGTTTGAATTGTGATGAAATTCCAAGAGTTCTCTTAGAAAGGACTAGAAAAAAACTAAGCTATATTCAAAGAACTGTAAACTCTCCTGAGCTGGGGGCAGAGAGGATCTAAAGCTCTAGATCAAAACAAGTCACGGAAGACTAGACAAATGTAACACAAAGGAGCCAACATGGACATATTTTCTTGACTTCTTTTTTGGAGTTTCAAGAGTAATGAAAACGAACTTTTTACTGTAGAGTCCAGCTATATGCACTGCTAGTCCTCTTGCCTCTTTCAAGACCAGGCACAAATATCGCCTGTTCGTTGACTCTGTTCTGACCATCCTATTTCAAATTACAACCCACTCCCAACTTATTCCCACTCTTCAGTTTATTTATCGTTAGCACTTAGCACATGTTAATATGTCATATAATTTCTCATATGTTATGTCTAGAACATAAGCCCATTGAGGAATTGAACATTTTTGTGTGCTTTATTGATAAATCCCTAGTGAACAGTGCCTGACACATATTAGATATGGTTAGTTTTATTAAGGAGTGAAGTGCCCAGGAAGCAGACAGAGGGCAGGCTACATACACAGAAAAAGTATCAGGCCTCAAGTACCTACACTTGGGAGAAAAACCAGAAGGGTGACTGGAATGGCAGACTGGGGTCAAATCATGAAGAAGGGTGTTTTATACTAAGAAATGTGGAGATAGTTCTAGAGACAATGGGATTTATTTATTTATTTATGGATTTATTTATTTATTAATTTTATTTTATTATGTTATGTTAATCACCATATATTACATCATTAGTTTTAGATGTAGTCTTCCATGATTCATTGTTTGCGTATAACACCCAGTGCTCCATGCAGTACGTGCCCTCTTTAATACCCATCACCAGGCTAACCCATCCCCCCACCCCCCTCCCCTCTAGAACCCGCAGTTTGTTTCTCAGAGTCCACAGTCTCTCATGGTTCATCTCCCCCTCCGATTCCCCCCCTTCATTTTTCCCTTCCTACTATCTTCTTTAAAAAATATATATATAATGTATTATTTGTTTCAGAGGTAAGTTCTGTGATTCATCAGTCTTACACAATTCACAGTGCTCACCATAGCACATACCCTCCGCAATGTCTATCACCCAGCCAACCCATCCCTCCCACCCCCACCACTCCAGCAACCCTCAGTTTGTTTCCTGAGATTAAGAATTCCTCGTATCAGTGAGGTCATATGATACATGTCTTTCTCTGATTGACTTATTTTGCTCAGCATAATACCCTCTAGTTCCATCCACATCGTTGCAAATGGCAAGATTTCTTTTTTTTTTTTTTGATGGCTGCATAATATTCCTGTGTGTGTGTGTGTGTGTGTGTGTGCGTGCGTGCGTGTGTACCACATCTTCTTTATCCATTCATCTGTTGATGGACATCTGGGCTCTTTCATAGTTTAGCTATTGTGGACATTGCTGCTATAAACATTGGGGTGCACGTACCCCTGCGGATCACTACACTTTTATCTTTGGGGTAAATACCCAGTAGTGCAATTGCTGGGTCCTATGGTAGCTCTATTTTCAACTTTTTGAAGAACCTCCATACTGTTTTCCAGAGTGGCTGCACCAGCTTGCATTCCCGCCAACAGCGTAGGAGGGTTCCCCTTTCTCCGCATCCCTGCCAACATCTGTCGTTTCCTGACTTGTTAATGTAGCCATTCTGACTGGTGGGAGGTGGTATCTCATTGAGCTTTTGATTTGGATTTCCCTGATGCCGAGCGATGTTGAGCACTTTTTCATGTATCAAACTCAACACCTAAAGAACAAATAATCCAATCAAGAAATGGGCAGAAGACATGAACAGATATTTTTCCAAAGACGACATCCAAATGGCCAAGAGACAATGGGATTTAGATTTTGAGCTGTGTTTGAATCCGATGGACAGAGACTTAGAAACATCTGGGACTTGAGTAGACCACTGGCTTCTCCATCCCTCTTCACTTTCCCTGCCAAACTACCACAAATTCATAGAATCATACACAGAGTCCTCAAATACTCACCATCGTACATATTCAGTGCTGCTTCTCCCCCCGGCCTAACGCACACACACCCATACACGCACACACACCCACAACACCCATAACCTATTCCTCAGCCACAGTAGCCTTGCTCACCACATACCAAATGCAAGATACACGGTTAAACTTAAAAGGTTTCTAGACAAAAGTTTAGTACTTTAAATACATCAACTCTTCCCAGATATATCTGAAATTCACTGCAATCTTAATCAAAATCTCAACAAGTTTTTTGTTATTGTTTTTTTTTTTCTTTCTGAGTAGATCTTGTCAAGTTGATTCTAAAGTCTATCTGGAAGAAAAATTGTGCAAGAACAGCCAAGATATTTCTGAAAAAAAGTAGAATAATAAGGGAGGACCAGATTTCTTGATATTAAAACATACAAAAGGTTGCAGTAATCAAGATAGCGTGGTTTCAGTGCAGGAATACCTCAATGAAAAAGAATAATGTCTGTGGATACTGGAACCTGAGATTTAGGATAAATGAACTACGTGACATTTGGGGCAACTTCACTTAGTGTTAAAAACAATAGAGGCAACCTAAATGTTCAACTTAAGAATGGTTAAATAAACCATCATATATTCCATAAGATATGGTATCTAGGGGAGAATGCCAACAATATAACTTTCAGAAAAACAAAGAGAAAGATATAGTGTGTGTGTGTGTGTGTGTGTGTGTGTGTAGGTATATTTTATATACCTATACGTGTATGTATATGTATATATATTTATATATATACACACACATAAAATATGCTTCTATTTTTATAAAATAATACTAAAAACAGCAACAACAGAACAAAATGTTTGCCTGTATGCATGGACATGGCTAAAAACATCAGAGAACACATTAAAACTGAATGATGAGGTTTGGGAAGGGGAGATTTTTCACTTTCTGTTTTAGAGTTTTAGATTATTGGAAATTTCAAATAAGGAACATATTATATATTATATCTTTTGTAATTAAATGTATATCTGTGCATGTATCATGTATCAAATTTCAGGCTTTAAAAAATATCTACTATCTAATTTATTTTACATCAACTTTGTGAAACACAACCATACATTAATATTCAATTTTACAAACAAGAAAAGAAGTAAAATGAGATGCTCCATAAAATGAAATTGGAATGCTTATACACTGGAAAAGTGACAACCCCCTTTGTATGCCAAGCAGCTAGAACATTAAGTGATGCATTATATGTCTTAGTAAATGCTCAGTGACATGAATAAGAGATAGGCTGTTTCTAAAAGCCAGGACTATGAACACCCAGACTGAGACTCTTCCTTCTCCCACTCCCTGAACAGGTTACGGCCCTTGCTAGATACTACTGAATGGCAACGTGCCACAGACTTTTGGTCAGCAATGCTACCACTGAATGGGCTCAAAAATGGGTCTAAAAGATAGAAAGGACTCAGCCAGCTATAGCCCCAGATTCTGAAGCAAGAACTTTTAAAAAGACTTTTCTGCTAAAAAAAAAAAAAAAAGACTTTTCTGCTTTTAAAAGAATAGTTGACACAATTGAATTTATGGCTCCTCCTAATAAATATATTCGGCAACTCTTAAATACCCTTCCAAATTTAAAGAAATAAACAGCAATAAAACTGACAATCATTTGGTAACCTAGGTAACCTACTTTAAATGGTGCCTGCATAAAACCATTCAACTCTGTAATACAGTTTCTTTTCTACATAATTATTATCACAAAGAAAACTTTAAAACATGATTTGGATACAGTGACTCAAACATTAATGAGCAACAGAGACTTCTGTATTAGCTTTTCAAATGTTGAATGCTATGTCTGTGTTTGATAGAAAAACATGACCCAGGAGCCTCAACTGAGTTAATAGCCAAAGGGTGTCACTTCATTGAACAAGGTAGTTAGTATTCAAAAAACACAAAACAAATCATTATATCAATATATATCAGTGAAATCTCTAAGAGAAAATGAAAAAGGCAGGTAATGGGGATACTTAAACATTGTCTAGACAGCATGATTGGAAAAACTGCATTTTTCACTTTTGTAAGAGGACATTATGTGGGACCTTTTTTTTAAAGATTTATTTATTCATTTATTTGAGAGAGAGAGCATGAGCAAGGGGAGGGACAGAGGGGGAGAGAGAGAGAAAATCTCCAGCAGATTCCCTGCTGAGCGGGGGAGCCCCACGCAGGGCTCCATCCCATGACCCCAAGATCATGACTGCAGCCGAAATCAAGAACCAGATGCTCAACTGACTGAGCCACCCAAGCGCCCCTCTGCCAGATTTTTTAAAGCCACAGAAATCCACAGGAGTTCTATTGAGTGCTTACTTTACTTGGCATATCTTCTTTTCTGAATGTATCCCTTGAGTGGCATTCCTAGAATGAATCCCTCTGTTGTAGATCCTGTACCTTAAAGATAGACTTTGATTTCTTCAGATAACCTCACAGAATTATGTAATTTAGCATTCCACCACAACCTTTGTTTAGACACTCAGTTGCTGCTTAATCCAACACCCATGTTACGCAAGCAATAGCAGGAGAGAGGCCAATGAAAGAAAGCTGCAATTTAGTAAGAATAACAATGGTCCCGGGTTTTGTGAATTGGTCTGCAAGGATATTCCAAAGGACACCCTTCTCTTAGAGTTTGAGTTACTGTCCTTCATACTCCAATGGGGAAATCCAATTCCTCACAATCCAACTTCTCAGGTAGCAATCTAATTCTCTAAGTCTTCTCCTACTCTGTAATGATGCCTTGGGCTCCACACCAATTTAATAGGGAGAAAAAAAAGGAAAGCACCTCACAAAGCAATGCAAAACTAAAACTATTCTTTTATGACCCCAGAAAGGCCTACTTTTCAAGTGTATATTAGACAAAAGTACTGTTCATAATTTATTTCATTTAGAAATAAGGTAGCAAATCAAAATGAAACATTTAAAAGAAAAAATTGTTAGCCCATTAGATGTTCTTAATAAGCTAAAAGACTTGAAGATTTTTAAATAGGGAAAAAGTTATGTATGAATATAGTAAAAAAATGAGTTTTAGCATTGAAATTTTCTAAAACATTTATAAAAATTAATAACTACTATTACAATAGTGAGATAGCCAAAGGTAATTAATTTTAACAAATGATTGTCCACTAAATGAGAAGCACTATATACATATACATATAAATGTATATATATACACTCACATATATGTGTAAGTATACATATATGTATATGTACATGAATACATATATAATATACATACATATTATAGGCAGTAAAATATAACTTCAGCACTTTTGCAAAGGCAATTTTACTTGATTTTTGTTTTTCTAGGTGACAGATTACAGATTTGTGATCTCCAATTTTATAAAACTCATTTTCCTTTAAAATTGTGGAAAATACGTCATTAACGTACACTAAGCCCATCTAAAGGAGAAATGAGAAAGTCAACATAATAGGCTTCCTTAGGCATAGAACGTAAGAAAAAAAAATGCAAAACTGAAAGAGGCTCTGCACAGATGAAACCAGCATATCTATTTTTTAATACTGTAAGTCTGAATATAATCTACTAAAGATTCATGATGTCAACCAAAGTTATTTACTGAAGAGCACTGATTTGTGACAACGGACATGTTACAGCTCAACAATGCATACTCATTTGCTAAATTTAAAATACAAGCTTCACAGAGAAGATAAAAGGAAATTATGGTAGATTGTCCAAAAGTAGAGCTTTAATCAAATTATTCCAAGATACCTGCAAATGTTACTAAGCAAATAGCTTTTCTTGATGAAGCTTCCTTAATTTCTCTCTTAGAATCACAGATCTGTGTTCCTTACTATGAGTTTCCTGAGGGCCTAAACATTTTTTTTCTTTTTTGGAAGATTTTATTTATTTATTTATTTATTTATTTATTTATTTATTTATTTATTTATTTATTTATCTGGGAGAGAGAGAGACTAAGCAGAGGGAGAGGGACAAGCAGACTTCATGCTGAGTGCAGAGCCCGACACAGGGCTCGATCTTACCACCCTGAGATCATGATCGGAGCAAAATCAAGAGCTGGACACTTAATCAACTGAGCCACCCAGGCACTCCCACTGTTTTATACTCATTTTTATATCTCATTACACAGTGGCTGGCATATAGTTTGAGTATTAGAAAAGAAAGCAATACATTGTAATTGTTCTTTGATAAGGAAAGTACTAGGCAATGTTTGTGGATGTTCGATATGTCATCATTCACTTATACTTACTAGAATACCTACCATGTGCTGAGCACTGTGCACATCCTTATGTGGACTGAACTAGGAGCTAAATTACCTTTGATTGAAAAGGATGAGGAGTCAGATGACTCATTTATTATTCAACAACATTTAGTGCTTCACATAAGTGGAAATATTCATCAAAAGTAATGATCACACTTGTTCATAAATTAGATTCATTATGACTTTGAGGGCAAGATGCCATTTGGCAGGTTAATCCCCTTTGCTGGGGAAACGAAAGGAGAATTTAGCTGTTAGTGCTCTTCTAGATATATTTATTCCTGGATCTCTTTCTCTCCTCCACTCAGTCATACCGCAACATATTGCATACTGCTTTAACTTGGAACAAGCACCAACTTCAAAATTCAATTTGGAAAACCTTAAAAATAGACTGAACATATCATGACAAATCAAACATTTTGAAATAACACTGTTGGCAAGGTGGCTTTTACTTAAAATTGAAAATGTTAACATTTTGCAAGAAGGTGAATTATTTTTCTTGGCAGATACGTTTTAAAGAACATTGAAAGAAAAATACTGAATAAGAATAAAAGTTTCTAAAGTAAAATCAGTTCTCTTAAAGGAAATAAAAACATCAAAGAGAAATGACAACAAAATATATATTATTTCCTATCTGACAAAAGCAACACTATCTGAACAAAAGCTTCCTACCAATAAAGCAACAGAAGTTCTTACTCAATAGCCCAAGATATAAAATTACAGAATATATTCATCCAAGGCTTCCAGCTCGATTTGAAATGTCAGCTTTTAATTCAGTAAAACCAAACTTTCTTCATAGATTGCCTCTGAGGAGTTTCTAGACTCCTCCACCTTATACTCCTGAAAGTGAATGCATGAAGCCCTGACTATAGCAAGGCATTTGCTTGGGGGTGTGGGGGGGGGGGAGAATTACCATAATGTTTGGGCTCAGAATCAGCAAGATGAGTGTCTAGAGGCATTAAATCCAATCATCTACATTCAATCCATAGCCATTTTTCTTGTGGTACTTTTTCACTCATTTACTCATTCAACCAACAAGTATTTGTGAACTGCCAGGCCCCCTGGGTCAGTTGCTGACTTCACAGACATATGTACTGAAGGTTAGTCAGCAATCCCTGAAAATCTCGATCCCAGCCCTGTGTGTGTGTGTGTGTGTGCGTGTGTGTGGTGTGTATTTAAAAGAACTATCCAGTAGCTAATACAAGACAAACATAAAATTTGGGAAGCTTATATAAAGCTCTCATTCAGAACATGTCTGTTCATAGTTTTTAACCCACAGATACCGCATTATGAAATCACTTTAGAAAAATTCATATGTGTAAGGAATATAAAACAGGATTAAGGACCATGGAGTCATGGTAAAGTGATTCAATCACATCTTTCTGAGTTTTTGTGGTGCGGTATGGTTCTGGAAATCATATTTTTAAGGAGGACGTTAAAAGGCAGGACACGACAACACTGCGGTCAGATACACGCCTGTGTTTCCCGCGTTCACCATCAACTGACGATCAGGTGTCTATGAGGCACAATTCTGACAGAGTTTATGCAGTTGCTTTGATTACTCAAAAACGGGTCAGTGTCTTGAGTGGATATTTTCCAGTGAGCAAAAAGTGGATTAAAGGTATTGGACTTCCTCAAAGAGAAAGAAAATACAGTACAAACTCAGCAATATAAGGCTTATGACGCTAACTTGCTGTTTTCGTTAACTCACTGATTTTCCTGAGAACTTGAAGTGTTTTCCTTTCAAGTGCCATGATATAAACCCTTAGAAGCTACACTTGATTCTGAGGGAAAAAAATACCTTGAATCAGCCTGGTGTCTAAATCTATTCTGTTCCCTTAAAACTGACCATTTTAAGAAGCACTTCCCAATGCTCTATTTAGTACAACTCCAGGTTTTCATTTCAAATAAAACTGTTTTATTTTTATCTCCCTTCTGAAGATTTATGGTAGGGGTTAATGGTAAAGATTTCCTTTACCTTATTCCTACTTCTATGATCTTTATTTATAATCATAAAAGTTTATTTTGTTCGAGAGACAGTTTTCCATTTGAGTGGGTTGAAGTGTGTTTGAAAGCATGATGAACTAAGTTAATATTTTTAAGTAGGATAATCAGTCTCTAAAGCCACACGAACACCTAAAAGAGAAATAAATAAACAAGGATAACCATTCTGTGAGGCTGCAGATCTCTGCTTTTGGCCTTGGCTATGATCAAAATAGAGGATGATTCTCCAGGCCGACACAATCACTTATAACTGATTCCCTGATTTAGACAAAGTCTGCATTGCTCCTAATAGAATTTTTTTTGGAATTTTACACTAATTAAATAAGTGTGATTATGGGAAGGAGAGCTAGAAGCAGGAAAATCCATACTGAAATACATACATGAACTAATAAGTTAGCCTGTCACAGCTTTATGGATTCTCACAGAAAACACAGGACTCCTGGATCAGGGACACTGAAACTTAATTCTCATAGCAAAAGCAGACACAGATGTCATCAGCATAGTGGTGCTGGTTCCCTGAGCCTCCAGTGCCATAGGATAACCCAGAGATCTATGTGGAGGCTGCAAGTGCAGTGGGTTGTGCTGCCAGAGAGGAACCCTGAGTTTAGGGAATCTGCTACTTTTACAGCAAGCAGTAAGCAAGCCTCTGTTCTGTTCAGAGGGAGACCAATAAAGCAGGATGCATTCTTGAGATGCATTTCCTCACCTTTCAGAGTCACCTGCTGTACAAAAAGCCCGAGAGGGGCATAGGCAAAGGAATGACTTGGCACTCTCTGCAAAACCCATAAAAGCACAAGTGGACCACGGTGGACTGTCTTGCAACAGATCTGAAAAATATTTCGTATGTACCCAAAGTTGGTAAGTCCCATGCTCCTAACTAGAAACATAAAAGCAGTTAAAAACAAACCGTCCACTTCTACTTCGGCTTTGCCCTCTGAAGAAGCTGTATAAGGACAGGGCCTTTATCTGCTTTTCAGACCAATGTAAGCTCAGGACCTAATATGAACCTTGGCCCATAATAGGGGTTTAACATGTTTTTCTTGAATGAATAAATGAATTCTGCTTGCCAGTGAACTTGTCCCATTCTATTAGACACCCTGCTGATGGATCACTTGGATCTAGTATATTTGCTGCTTTGCTCTCCTTTGCTGTAAAAAAAAAAAAATGTGGCTTGTTCCTGTAAACTAACAGTAAAGGCTTTCTAGTCTCTGCTCCCAGACCCTTGCTCTAATTCTCCTGCCCTTTATCTACCCTGGAGCTTTTACATCACTAGCCTGGTT
The DNA here is from genome assembly GCF_002201575.2 of Neomonachus schauinslandi. Classification (NCBI taxonomy): domain Eukaryota; kingdom Metazoa; phylum Chordata; class Mammalia; order Carnivora; family Phocidae; genus Neomonachus; species Neomonachus schauinslandi. The sequence goes on along the minus strand of NC_058405.1, from coordinate 118,199,367 downwards.
TTGTTCTCCACAGTTGTGCATCCTTACCTCCTACTCTACTGGTTCTGACACCCAACCATACTGCTGAAAAGGGCAGATTGTCTGGTCAAAATCTAGTTTCAAAACCTGGCTTAGTCATCCGCTAGCTGCAGGAGCTATGTCATGCTCTGCAATCTCTCTTGGAATCACATTCTTTAAAATGGTAACAATAATAGAATCCACTTCATGAGAATCAAATGAGGTAAAGCATGTGTAACCAGTCTGCAGAGTAGGCTGGACTCAGAAGGATTCAACAAAGAATAAAACACTTATTTTTTTTTAACATTATAGGCTTCTAAAATTCACTTTGGAGCACCATTTCTTCTCTTCCCTGGACAAAATCTGGAGCATAACCTTGAGATTTTTAACGGCTTTCAGAAATTAATTAACAAACAGATCTTATGCTATGTATTTTAAGCTACAAAATTTTTATCTTAACCAGTTAAAACTGACATACTACCCTAGTTCAGGCACAACCAACAAATTCCAAAGGTCAAGAGTGGGGACAAGACTTATGGGTTGCTTTTTTCATTTGTTTGTTTGTTTTTCACTATGCTTCTACTTTAAGCCCCAGTTCTTTGTCTGAGCCTCTACCTCTAAACTTCTGGCTCTCACTCTCCAGATTGTAGGAGAAGAGGAGAAATGTAAGGATAAAATCAAAGTCTATTTAACTAAGGCTGTTGAAATCCAAATACTAGTAATCTCTACAGGGATACTCTTCTGGGTTATTCAAAGACCTCCCTCTCTTCTCACTGGGTCCTCCCACTATCCACTTCTCAGCAGAAGGGGCAAAACCCCTTTGGCCAGACTCCTCAGGACTCTCCCTCAACTCCTGCTGTATATTCCCTATAGTTTTTTTCAGCTAGAATCACCTCAGCTGTTGGAGGTGCACGGATTTGAAAACATATGCCTTCCCACTGAGAACACATCCAAAAAAACCCCAAGATCTTGATCATCAACAAAAAGGAAACACTCTTACATCTTATAATAATCTTTATAAACCTGTTTGATTTCTTTGAGGGGAGGAGCAACTTTCTTCAAAGCACTTCAACCTCAAAACAAAACTGCAGTGAGAAAGGAAAGACAAGCAAAATAGTTAAACATTAATGTATCTATCATCTAACAAACTGAGGGCTCTAGAGGGGAGGGGGGTGGGGGGATGGGTTAGCCTGGTGATGGGTATTAAAGAGGGCATGTACTGAATGGAGCACTGGGTGTTACACGCAAACAATGAATCATGGAACACTACATCAAAAACTAATGATTAATGTATGGTGATTAACATAACATAGTAAAATTTTAAAAAATCCAAAAAAAAGAAGAAGATAGTAGGAAGGGAAAAATGAAGGGGGGGAAATTGGAGGAGGAGACGAACCATGAAAGACTATGGACTCTGAGAAACAAACTGAGGGTTCTAGAGGGGGTGGGGGTGGGTGGATGGGTTAGCCCCATGATGGGTATTAAGGAGGGCACGTATTGAATGGAGCACTGCAAACAATGAATCATGGAACACTACATCAAAAACTAATGATGTAATGTATGGTGATTAACATAACCTAATAAAATTAAAAATAAATAAATTTAAAAAAATGTATCTATCATCATACTCACTAGTCATTCATTTGGGAAGCCTCAGAGTAATTTGAGAGTGTCAGATTCAGGACAAGCATGTAAGAGGAGTAATGAAAGCAAGTGTAGGAGATAATTGAAGTTCATGCAACAGTATAATTAGGGAATCATTGAAAGTGTCAGAAGAGGGTTCAAGTTATGTTTGGCATCTGCTGCTTTATTTCCCTAGCAATTTGGTTGTCAGAGTAAGACTTACTAAAGTTAAGGTTTGTTCTACACATGACTGTCTCACCTGTGATGGCAAAACACAAACTCTAGGATATCTTTTCAGTTCTCTGTATTACTTTGAACAATTTGGTCAACATGTCTTAAAAGTTGTGCTATGTTTGGCCTTCTGTTAAAACAGTATCTGTTATCTATCTGTCATGAAAGGGAACAAAGTTCTGCCCCCCAAATGAGAGTAGTATTTATGATACATATCGGATCAGTGGCCTTCCCCTTTCCCTACATATAATAAAACAGCTGCTTGTTATGGATCAGACTTGATGGAATCTGATTTCTATGAATTCTCAAATATCATAAAGTATTATTAATAATATTCTTATTAAAGAACCCTGATCATATTAATGTTCATTTTATATTCCTTTATTTTGCTCCAAACGCTCTCTGTTGCAAATCTCTATTCTCTTCCTCACAACTTCTTTAAACTTTCTTCTCCTACCTACCTATTTATCTTCGAATAGCCAAAGCCTTTCTTATTTGGGCGCTTCAGCATCAATGTTACACATTTCCCCATAGAATGTCAACAAAGATTTTAGATTCTCGATAATAATCTAAAATACCTGGGTGAGAATACACATCTATAGAGTTGAGGACAGAGGATAAAGGAAATTAATTTCTGTATATATCCTTTGTGGATATCTCTTTATCTTGCCAGGAAGAGTTTATGTTAAAATAAACTAATAATATCTAACATTTGAAAGGTGCCTCATACATGCTAAAGCACTTTTGACTGTACTATCTCAGTAATCAGAGTGGACGTCAACACCATTCTGTGAAGTATATTAGAAGCATAACATGTAGAGTTATATTTTCCAAAGAAAATAACCCTAGTTTCTGAGCTCTCTTTGCCCTGCTAGTTCCTTATAAAGCCTCCCATAAAGCAAACTCATACAATTCAGATTCCTTGGTGTTTTCTTTGCATAAAAGCCCCACGATATTCCAAAAAACAAAGTAAATTCAAAGAGATAGTGGTTTAATTTCCCCTGGGGGTACAGTCTTCATTTTAAGCCTAGCCTGATTACTATGAGGCCCTAGATACATAACTTCTGGGTTTGTTGGTTAGAAGGAAATCTAATACTCAAAGATCCTTGTGCTTTCTCTTATTGCAATATTACACAGCTAAGAAAAATATCAGCCACCGAATCTCTGAGTCCTCAGCAAATTAAGGATTATGGAATTAATATAACACAGGATAACCAATAATAGCAAAAGTTAACACTCATATCAAAAAGTTATTGACCACCTGGTAAAGGTTTCTCAACCCCTAAAACTGCACTTCAGAGTGAAAATCACAAATAAGTCTGAATCAAGAGCAGATTACATAGGTTTGTTCAGAACTCTCATATCCACATCAAGACAAATTTAGGGTAATGTTTTTTTTTTTCTCCAGTACATCCTTATTTTTCATGCAACACGTTACCTCATTTCTTGAAAATCAGCTGTCAAATACATTTGACTAGTAGTTCTCATACTTGAGTTGAAAAACATTTCAAACTCAAATAGTGATATTTCTTCACTCATCTTAAAAACTATAGCAATATTAATTGCAGGAAACATAAATATATTTGAAATCAAGATTTTAAAAATAGGAAGAATGGATGACTATGGAAGCCACATGTCTACAATAAATATTACTAGCTATTTTAAATTTTTCCATCAACATTTATTTAAAAGACTAGTTCTGCTAGCAGACAAGCAGCTGTAGGGTATCAAAGGAACAGAGAAAATGACAAAACATCCACTTAGGCTCAAGAAAACTCTATCCAGTAAATTTGCTTCTTCTGCAAATTGGGAAAAGACTGCCATATTTCTCAGTTCTTGCAGTACAGCACCTGAGCTCAGAGTTGAGAATACCAGCAACCTATGGTATACACCAGGAGCACTTGCTCAGTTCATAAGTTTACATTTAAGCAGTCCCTTACTATCAAAAAGCAATGGTATAGAACTATTTGAAATAATTTTTAGTATTTTCTTTATTACATTTCAATAGTTCTACTTTGCCAGGTGCACATTTTGGATAAACTATATTTATGTAGATGACATTTAGTTTATAATACGGTAAAGACTACAGATACATGTGTGTTTCTTCTTACTCTCTCTGACTGGCCTCCTTTCTGTATCTTAAATATTGGTCATCTTCAAGGGTTTGCCCAAGCACCTCTCATCTAGCTTTTCATGCATTTTGTAGCAATATCAGCCACTCCATTTCTTAAATTTCCAAACTGTAGAAATGGGTGTGGATGAATGTCTAGGTATCTTCCTGAACACTCTTCCCTCCACTCAAGGAGTTTTGGGCCAATTAACACTAGTGTATGTTGGACTATATTACAAAGAAGGGTAATATTATTGTCAAAAAGTATTGAATCTCATTTAGTTGGAAAGCACCAGAGAATGATAGTTAGAATACTTGAAATGATTAGCAAAGGATGGACAGCTTTTCAAAAGGCAAAGATGAAAGATGTTGTGTTCCACTTCGAGGGAAAATCATAGGGAAAAAACATCATGAATGCAGAAGGACACAGGGTAGGTTTAAGGAACCTGAGAAGCACAGGTTGAATAGTGGGTATGGTACCCAAAACTATCTACATCTAAATCCACCCAGATATGGCTTTTCCATCTATTTACTGCTGCTTCTTATGAGAATTGGATTGGGAAGTTTGAGAAAACAGGAAGAATCGCAGGGGGTAAATAAACAACTCTGTAATGCTTGGAGCAGTCACGTTCCTATGTGGCTCCTGGTTCACTAGGGTTTCCAAGAGGCCCCCAGTGGCTGTTGTGGTGGGAGGGAGGTGGAAAAGGATGGAAGAGCACACAGTGTTGACCCAATCATTGGGGCAGAGAAGTTCCATAAAGATATGTTGAAATTCTATTGAAGTTCTTATTCAAAAAGAGGGTGAAAGGACAAAAAAGAAAAATATATACACTTAAAATCAATTTCTTAGAAAGAATACTAGGAGAAAAAGCCATTGGCACATGAATGAATGAAAGATCAATGAGAGGAAGACAAGGTCATGTCAGTAATACCTAATGTTATAGAAACACAAGGAAAATGAAATGGAATCTTAATTCCAAAACAGAAGAAAAAACACTGTGTTCTTTCATTTTCCAATTATAAAAATAAATCTTTTTCCTTTTTTTAAGATTTTATTTATTTATTTATTTATTTATTTATTTATTTATTTGGCAGAGAGAGAGAGTACAAGTAGGGGGAGCAGCAGAGGGAGAGAGAGAAGCAGCCTCCCCACTGAGCAGGGAGCCTGATGCGGGGCTCAATCCCAGGACTCTGGGATCATGACCTGAGCTGAAGGCAGACGCTTAACTGGCTGAGCCACCCAGATGCCCCTAAAAAGAAATCTTTTTCATCTCAATTTACTTTTGAGCTTTTTTTTCAACTGGCACACATTCTTTCTAGTGGCAAAAACAAAACAAAACAAGAAAACACTTATTAGAAGATTCCAACTAAAAAAGCCAACCAGTATCATTCATTAACAGCAGGTCTCCACTTGATAACTCAAGATTCCTCTAAATTGTATAGTAAACTACATTTGAAAACAACAAAATAATATTCTCTGGTGTATATTTGCAAACATAACTGTTAAATCTTCTGCTTCCCCTCTAACATGGACATTATCCTCTGATATATTCTGGCTACTTCACTCTGGGTTTGCTCTTCAATTACAAACAATAAAATTCATAATTCAGCTTTTGGAAAATGCTGTATTAAACAAAGGAGTATATATACTGCCTTGTTTTCTTTTTCAGTTGACTAAAATGAAGTTATTTTTATGATGATACCTTTATTACAGCAATCCTGATGTTACCAGAAAATATTTTGATTTGTTTTGTTTTGGCCAGAGTAGAGTAATAAATAATAGCAAAGTCTTATGTATGTATGTGTATGAATATATATTTCTCTTTATTTATTATTTATATTGACTCCTCTCTCTCTTTCTCCATATATACGTATATATGTATAGATATATGCATCTCAATGGTACAAAATACAGTAGCCTCAAGTACTAAGGAAAAACTGGACTGCAAGTAACCTGGGGATGACATTTCATTCCTCATGCAAACTATGTCCAATAACCAATTGCTAATTATATAGCTTTGGTGGATAACAACATTTATCTTGAAAAACATTCCCAAGGTCCAATTTCTAATTCCCAGAAATTAGTGAAATATTTATAAACTCGAGTAATTTTTTTTCAAGAAATGTTTGGTCTTCAGTGTCTGCTATGTTCCCACGGGTCTATGAAGGGAAATTTTTTATAACTTTCTCCCTTCGGTTCTCAAAGTGACAGTATAAACATTTCATCAGAAATTAATTGAACACTGAAGGGAACACTGAATTTTCTAACTGGTGATTATTTCCGTTGTAAATATATGGAGTCAAAAATCCATTTCAAAAGTTTCTATCAGATTTGGAACTCTTTAAAATAGCTTTGGCCTGATTATAGCATAATCAATCCATTACCTTAGGGGATAACCTTCATATCACAACAGGCAATCCTAAAAGACACATACCAATCGATTTCAAGATTGAGGCATTAAAAAGAGATGATGACATTTGTTCCAGTTGGTCCAGACATTTAGTCACTGGTCATCAATTCCTTTGCTCCAAATATAACTGTTACGGGCTAAACTGTGTTCTCTCATAACTGTTACGTTGAAGCCTTAAGCCCCACTACCTCAGGATGTGGCTGTCTATGGATAGAGGGACTCTAAATAAGTAAGTTAAAATGAGGCTATTAGGGTGGGCCTTAATCCAATCTGACTGATGTTTTTATATGAACAGGGAATTTGAACACACAGAGAGACACGAGAGATGAGCCCAGACCAAGGAAATCCTTTGTGAGGACACAGTGAGAAAGGAGCTATCTGCAAGCCAAAGAGAAAGACCTCAGAATAAACTAATCATGCCGACACCTTGATCTTGGAGTTCTAGTCTCCAGAACTGCTAGAAAATTTAAAAAAATAATTTCCTGTTGCTTAAGCTACCCAGCCTGTGATATTTTGTTATGGTAGCCCTAGCAAACTAATAAACGATTTCACCACACATTGTCACCATTCACATGAAAGAAAATTGCACATTTTCTTTAGTCATCCTAAGTTCTCTATGAGAGAAAGGTTGATAGCTGCAACATTTGGAGTAATATTTCACTTCCATAATGTTGCCCTGTCTTACCTACTATTTATCATATTAGATCACAGTCCAGTAAAGCTCTCCTCCTCCTCTTCTTCTTCCTCCTCCTCCTCACTATCGCCACCATCACCCCAACAACACCAGAATCTAACTAGAATGTTGTAGGCACTATTCTAAATGCTTTATATATGAAACCATTTAATTCTCATGATTCTACAATTACTGTACTCATTTTATCAATTGGGAAACAGACCTAGGGAGGTAGGTAAGTTGGCCAAAGACAGAGAGCTAGGATAGAAATCCAAGCAACCCAAACACAGATCATTCCTTAACCACGACTTTATAGGGCTTAAAAACACCTTTCTGCCATTTAGAAAGTGAAACTGTCTTCCATTTTGGCTCAATTACTCTCCTTGGATAACCTGAATCTTTATTTCAAGTCTTGTCTACTTTTTACACAAAGACTTTTCTCTTTTATATAATTTCAATAGCTCTTTGGCTGAGATAGATAAATAAGCTAAAGCTAAATTTTGTTCAGTTTAGAAATGGTCATAAATAATATTTCTGTGATACAGGATAACTTTTAAGTATTAAACATTGTTTGAAAATCCTTGGTAAATCTACCAATTGGAAAACCAAATTTACCCTTGCCACAATTATTGATATATCATTAAAGCACTACCTTAAAATATAAAGCAGGTATATTATAAACCTCAAATTTTATCTCCCAGCAGGACAAAAATTTAAGTTAGATTTTTCTTTAAAGTTTATTAAATGAAAAGAGTAGCAAACTCTTCCATCATACACTTATAAATCAATGTTAAATTTCATTATGATATGTGTTTGAGAAATTGTTTTCTGACATCTAATCCAATCCAATAACAGTAATCCAAATACATTCTAAGGTTGCAGCAGCACACATAGAATTTAAAGAGGGCATTTAAAAAAAGACATTATAATGGAAATAGTTATCATTGGGTTTCTTGTATGGAAAAGAAACGCTGTCTCTTGTATTCAGAAATGTAGAATAAAGGTTACTTGAACTGAAATCTGACTCTACCACTTTGTAGCTGTGAGATCTTGGGCAAGTTCTTTAGCCTCCTGCTGCCTCAGTCTTCTCTTCTGTGTGTATAATCGTAATGCGTACCTCGGAGTTTTTATGAGGATTAAAGCAGTTAATATTTATAAGTCACTTAAAACTATAATTTGGCCACAGTATCTTCTACATATGTTTTTTAATTTTGTAGTTAACCCAAGATGTTAGTGGTGGCAGAAACACATGTAGTAAGGAACCATTTCCTTACTATGGTCATGAGGAAACCACATCCCCAATCTTTCCTTGTCTCTGTATCATTCCAAGAGAAACAAAGAATCCAAAAAACAAGGACTAGATCTGTGAACTTTACTAAAACTCATATAAAAATATCTGAATCATGAAAAATGCACCAAGGGATGCAAATAAAAAACTTTAAACATCCTTGACTATTCCAACACTTAAAATCCAAGCTACTTTTTGTTGCTCTAATGTCACCTCTGGATGTTTCTTCACCAAAAACATACTAAAAGTACTCTTTCATGATTTAAACGCAGAGCTCTTTATTCAAAGGAATTACGAAATTATGTCTTAAGCAATGTAATTTTAACCCTTATTCTCCTTTTGTATCTTTACATACCCTGATCAATGGAGAAAGTAAACAAAGTAAGGATGGAATGCTCTGTGCTTTGATCTGAGTAAAACACTACAAAGAAACTGTATCTCTTATCCAGATCTTTTCACTGAGGCAGACTGCAAGGAAAGGCTTTATTAGTTCCCATGCATGGTACCAGACAGGCAGCTGGGGACATACTTTTACTAGTAGTTATTTTATCATGTCAGTCTGCCTCCATTTTCTGATTTATAAATCGTATGCTGGAGGTAAAAGTGTGTATCTGTGTGTGTGTGTGCACGTACTTTGTCAGAAAATGAATATGTATGTATGTATGTATGATGTATGTATGTTTCATAACAGTTCAAAATGTATGTTTCAGTCATTTTTAATCACATGTAAAGTAAATAATTATAGTTAGCATTTATTTAACACCTACTATGAGCCAGTCACTGTTGTGAATATCTTCATTATATTAACTTATTTAATCCTTTTGACGTGCAAATGAGATAAGCAATATTGCTATCTCCATTCCACACATAAGGAAGGATAAGGAACTTGCCCAGAATCACATGGTGGGCAGGTAGGAGAACCACATGTAACCATATGCTGATTCTGCAGTTCTTCTCAAGCACTACCAGTACTTCTTTAAACTACCTCATCAAATAACACTTCCTAATAACCATGATGTGCATGAACAAAATGAAGCTCCTAAACAACGACAAATGAAATGATACTTCAATTTCACTGACAGGCCAAATAATTATAAGAAGAGCTGATAATGCACTGAGAATTATATACCCACTTCAGAACATTTCTCAGCACTCAAAGCCACTGAACATTCTGTCCAGCAGGACATACTGTTTCGGCACTCACCCGTTCGTCTGACCCATTTCAACACTGAACCAAAGCAACTTTATTCATTTAGGGTCTACTGAGCTCCTACTAAGTAGAAGTAGGCATAGTGGAAGAAATAAAAAGTCACAGATGTACCCAACATTTACATCATCAATCTCTGTATGGATTAGATATAGCAATAGTATAAATTATCAAACAGTTCAGGCAAGTAAGAATTAACCAAATATTGATGTTTTTCCCTTTAAGATCCATTTTTATCTTACTATATCATCAGTAGCCAAGAAGCAAACCAATTAGAAGCCAAGATCTTGCATGCTTTTGAATTCTACTATCATTTCAGTAATTAAAATGCACATTACTTAAGTACAAATTTCTAAACAGACCCTCATGGCTAATTTTTGCATCTGTGCTTTTGTTTCATTGGGTGCTGCTTCTTTTTTCCTTTTTAGACTGTTTCTTCTACTAGCAAAAGACTAAAATTCAAAGGTAAAACTTCTTTGGAAAGGTTGTATACGATGTTTTAGTACTAATGTGTTACTTGTAATCTTAATGTAAATAATTGAGCACGGATGATAGAAAAAAAAGTCTTAAGGCTCATCTATGTTCCAGGGGTGAGTTAATTTTTTAGTGCTACTTTAACAAATTATCACAAATTTAGTGTTTCACACAAATTTATTATCTCACAGTTTTGTAAATCAGAAGTCTGAAATGGGTCTCTCTGGGCTAAAATCAGTATGTTGGCTGGGCTGCAGTCCCTACTGGAGCCTCTAGGGCAGGCTCCATGTCCCTGCTTTTTCTTCTTCTTCTTTTTTTTTTTTTTTTTCCCAAAGATTTTATTTATTTATTTGAGAGAGAGAGAATGAGAGACAGAGAGCATGAGAGGGAGGAGGGTCAGAGGGAGAAGCAGACTCCCTGCCGAGCAGGGAGCCCGATGCGGGACTCGATCCCGGGACTCCAGGATCATGACCTGAGCCGAAGGCAGTCGCTTAACCAACTGAGCCACCCAGGCGCCCGCTTTTTCTTCTTCTAATGACTACCTTAATATTTGGCTCATGGCCCAATTCCATCTTCAAAGCCGGCAATAGCCAGTTGAGTCTTCCTCACATCTCATTACTCTGACACTGACTCTTTTACTTTTCTTTCCTTTCCACATTTAAGGACCTCTGTGGTCACATTGGGCCCACCCAGATAACACAGGATACTCTCCCTAATTTAAAGTCAGCTCATTACCAACATTATCTCATCCACCACTTTAATTCTCCTTTGCCATGTGGTATAACATAATCAGTGGTTCTGGGAGTCATATGTGAACATCTTTTGGGGGACCATACCCTGACTACTGCAAGAAGCCGTTCTTCCTTTGATATTTAGAAATCATTCCTATCAATCTTTCTTTAAAAGCAAGAGGAAAGACTGAGAGAGAGTTTCTAAATTGATACATATCATATACTTGTATGACATATGCATAATATGTAATATATGTATAAAACAAGGACATAATAACCACAAACTTCCTGAGAGAAGTTCCTCTTCATCATTTAGCTCAAATATTTCTTCATAAGTAAATTCTTACCTGGCCTTTCCAAAGTGGGATATTTCTTCCTCTGTATTCCCTTAAATAAAATGATACATTTACTACTCTACTAGTGAGTTTATCAGATTACTCTTGAATATGTATTCTCCCATCTCTTTCTCTCTCACACAGGAACACACACACACACACACACACATACTCCCTTCTCTCCTCTCCTCTCTGCTACTCTCTCTTTTCTCTTCCTCTCTACCTGGGATTTAATCCCTTTGAGGGCAAGGGCTATACAGTTGCCATTTTTCAATCTGTTCAACATGTAACATGCTTATTGGTGGCACTTAAATATTTGTGAAATACAAGTTATTCTTTTATTGTATCATATATTATTATATATGTATATTACATATAATTCTTATCATATTGTTATTATTAGTATTTAGTTACCCTAGCATAAGAAAACTGACTTTTCCTCACAGGACAATAGTGCTGAGGCATACTTTGAAACCCATAGAAAATAAAATTCCCATACTTCATCATAATCCTAACTAGAAGACTACACGAAGAGTCAAACTATTTGAGAGTCTGACTCTGGGAGCTAATCTGGGAGATTTCCTAACCAGTGCATTATTCAACTATCACACTAAGAACTGGCTTGATAAGTCACCAAGTATTTAAGTCCATTGGGTTGGTAGTGGGAGCTCCCATGGTAGAAAAGCAAGTATCTTCAACAACTTCAGGTTTCTAGGCATCGCCCGGTGTGCTCTCTTTTATCAATGACTTTGTACAAGGTTCACAGACACCAATTCCAGGATAGAGATAAGTAACTTCAAACTGACATACTTAAACATCTCAAATCATTCTGAATTCAATCAGTCTCCAAATTAGACAATGTGATGAATGGTCAGCATACTGTAGCTTCCTCTGTACCACATAAAAGTAAAATAAACTACTAATAGATTAGTAATAAGTTTTCTTTCATTTTTGAAGAGGTAATTCTGTTTTATTTGATGTCTATTACGTTCCTATGGAATTTACACACATTTAATCCTTATGGCAGCTTACACTTGATCTTAGCCAAAAGGCCGAGAAGCGATTCCTTATGGCAGCTTAATGAGAGGCACACTAGTATCTCTATTTTATAGGAGGAAACTAAAGTTTAGGGTATTACACCAGCCCCTTGTTGCTAAGGTCACAAAGCGTTAGCCCCCTCCGATGACTAAGCACATGCACTTAAACAGTAAGCTTATCTATTTCCCATGAACCTGAACAAATTAAGTGATAAACCTCTTTCTGACATCAGAAAAGAAAGAGAAGGGAGAATATACCCAATCTCAACTATACAGTCTCCAAAAGAGGCCTATGCATACATACTATGATGATTAAATAAATCATTAACAATCAAATAAAATGATCTCAGTTCCTAAAGCTATTATATCATTTACATGTTTACATACTTAACTTTTTTTTTTAAAGATTTTATTTATTTATTTGAGAGAAAGAGAATGAGAGACAGAGAGCATGAGAGGGAGGAGGGTCAGAGGGAGAAGCAGACTCCCTGCCGAGCAGGGAGCCCAATGCGGGACTCGATCCTGGGACTCCAGGATCATGACCTGAGCCAAAGGCAGTCGCTTAACCAACTGAGCCACCCAGGCGCCCCATACTTAACTGTTTTAAGTGAAAACTATCCATGCCTAACTCTGTAATAAATCCCATTATAGGCTAAAAGTTTGAAAGAAGATTAATATTAGACATTACTGTGAAATTCATACTTTGGGGCACTTTGGATGCCTACAAGGACAAACGGAGGCCATGGAACTAGGAAAGGAAGAAAATGGGAACTGAGACAAGTAATGATAAATAGAACAATGGCTCATTAACATATAAAAAAAGGAGTCGCCCTGGCTGGGACCCTATGAGAAGATTAACACTTTCAACGTCAAAAAACAATACTCTCTGAGTGATACTGCAGAAAACAATTCCTATTCTAGAGATTTCAATCTCCCAGATTAATATAGTAATCTATATTACTATTCAATATAGTAATCTTGGTAACAGCATACTAACCAGAAGCTGTGATTGATCAATAACTCTGTTTTCATTTTTTTAAATGAATTGTTTCTTTATATTAATCTTTTGAAATTTACTTTTTTTCAAAATACAAATTCTCTCAGTGAAAATACAAAATAAGCCTTTGGTTGTAAAAATTTTGAAGAAGGATTTAGTGTTTAAGTAACCATACTGTATAAACATAAAGGTTCTTCAATAAAGAATCAGAAGGTAACACAACTTTATAGGTATCATGCCTCGTGTCTTTCCTTTATGATTTCTGCTTATTCCTCTTCTTTGTGAAGAATAAGTAAGAAAGAATAAGTCACTGAACACACTAGGGAATATCTACTACATGGCATGCAGAGTTTGTGGGTGCAGTGGTTCATTAACTCTGTTTTTGGCTCTTCATCATTAAAGCTCCACCATCAGAGCTCCATATTCATGTTGCTGTTTTATTTCCTAATGGTACCATAAAGCCAGTCACCTTTATCCCTTCAGTTTTCTTCTGTCAACTTAGTCTATAAATTAAATTGGTTCAATTGACTCAGAGTAGATGAAGTTGAAAAAAATCAGCAGGTTTATACAAAAAAATCTTTTTTAAGCCTTTGAAAAAAGCACTTCAAAAGAAAAATAAAATAAAAGTTAAAAAACTCCCAAAGTCACATCTATTTTAAGAGAATATGCCAAACAGTGGGGTTCAGAAGAAGGGTGGTTGCTGATTCAACTAATAAAATTACCAGTTTCTGATATTCTACACTATGCAAAACTATAAAAAGTATCAGTTCACTGGCAGGAAATGGAAGAGGGGAAAAGGGTGAAATTAAAAAAAAAAATAGAATTTGATAGAAAAGAAGGAAGATAAGTTATGAATTTCACAGGACTGTTGATGGCTGTATAGCTTGCACCAGGTCAGACAAAGCCAACCCGGCTAAGCCAAGAAATGCATGTAATGTTCACTAACAATGAAAAAAATTAAAAAAAAAAGAAAACACTTGCTGACAATGTATGTATGTCTGACATACCCACATGTACATACACACCCACATCCATATATTTAAAAAAAGCCCAGGAATATACAGGAATATGATGTAGTCATAGTGAACTAACAAGGCCTATAGCAATTCAATCCACACATTCTCAAGGAAAATTATTTGTAAAGACCCTACTTACACAAAACATTTTTATTTATGTGTGCTGTGTATGAATAGATGTTTTTAGCATGGGTTTACTATTTTGTTCCATCAGACAAATTTAGCTCATGCTTCAACTGCATCTTTCCAATTTGATGACCTGTGTGTGTACATGTGGTTGGGGGGGGGGGGGGCAGGGAGCAGTGGAGAAGGGTAGGGAGAAAAATCAGGTGAGAGATTTCTCAAAAAGATTTCTTTAGAACATTTAGAAACTAAGTGATTGATATATGTGATGATGCCATTTTATTTTATTTTTTTTTATTCTTATGTTAATCCCCATACATTACATCATTAGTTTTAGATGAAGTGTTCCATGATTCATTGTTTGTGCATAACACCCAGTGCTCCATGCAGAATGTGCCCTCCTCAATACCCACCACCAGGCTAACCCATCCTCCCACCCCCCTCCCCTCTAGAACCCTGTTTGTTTTTCAGAGTCCATCATCTCTCATGGTTCGTCTACCCCTCCGATTTCCCGCGCTTCATTCTTCCCCTCCCGCTACCTTCTTCTTCTTCTTTTTTTTTTTCTTAACATATATTGCATTATTTGTTTCAGAGGTACAGATCTGAGATTCAACAGTCTTGCACAATTCACAGCGCTTACCAGAGCACATACCCTCCCCAGTGTCTATCACCCAGTCACCCCATCCTTCCCACCCCACCCCAATGATGATGCCATTTTAAAAAAGAATACTAGAATATAATTCCACTGTTGTGGAATTTTTTTTTAAATATAGAGAGTTTTTTTTTTTTCTATTTATTGCCAAAGGATTGCTAACAAATGTGAAAATACAAGACAAACAATAATAAAATATCAATAATCTTGTGAGACATTGCTAAAGGTTTAGTACTGTCATCTTTTTCTTTCATTATCATCATTTAACTATAATAATTTTTTAAGTTGATATTATATATATCTTTTCTTTAGTGGAACTAAGATATTAATTCAATGTAATCAAGAATAAATTTTTTAAAGTACTTATCTGTCCTTATTGAATCATATTGTACAAATATGACCATGCCATTGAAAGAATGTTTCATATATTAGTTATGTGACAATTTCAACAATGGAAATGACCTGTTTTACAAAATATTGTGTTTTGAAAATTACCATGAAATGTCTGAAATCTTCAGCTTCAAATGCACTAAATTTAATTAAATAGTTTATGAATTAATTCATTAATATGTATATCAATATATTATGTATACTCTAGGGGCCAAGGTAGGCCACTCCCAAATTTGCCACTTTGGCATGCACTCTAGGCTGACTGAAAAGAATCAAGGCCCAGAAGTCCTAGGAAGAAACTCTTGATACTGTTCTCTTCCCCACAACTGCCCAAAAGATTTAAATAAAGAACCTGCTTCAGGAAGAAAGCTATCAACACAGATAACTACATTATAATATGAACTAGGTCTGGTAGACAGGGAGGAACCTCCCAAGGCCTGTTTAATCAAAGTCCCCTTTGTTGTTCCCTTGTTTCCATATGAACCAGCAAACATTTGTTAACCAAACATTTACTCTTTTTCATCTTCCCATGAATTGCAGTCATTCCCCATGAAGTTCCAGACCACTACCCCTCTTCTCCTTAGTTTAGGATGACATATATACCTCATTTTGTTTGACTGTCTTTGGAATCTCATGTCTGTGTGGATTTTCCATACCTACGGAATGAAATTTGATTTTCTTCTACTAATCCCTCATGCCAATTCTTAATTCAGCTAGAAGAATCTTGAAGGATAGAGAAAACATTTCCTCCCCCACAGTATCTATAGGTCTTTATCATGACCAATAGTGAACCACCGCTTTTGTTAAGGTCCTTCCCTATTTATTCTCCAAACTTTCAGGCAGATAGGGAGGGTGAGAAAGGGAACCATGAGAGTAAAAGAGCAGAGCACCAAGTATCCCTTCTCCTGAATTTCTTTTTAAAATGTTCATGGGTTTTTTTTAATTTTATTTTATTATGTTATGTTAATCACCATATTACATCATTAGTTTTTGATGTAGTGTTCCATGATTCTTTGTTTGCGTATAATACCCATGGTTTGACAAATAAAGATGCTGCTATGAACACAAAATAAAATAAGAAAAAAGCAAGCTCAGTATTTTGGAAGGAATTTTTGTTTGTCTCATAGACAAACTGGGTTTATCTAAACTCTGGTTTCTCCCTCCTTCCCGGTACTTTTATCTCCCAAGTTTGCCCTAGCCTGGGTCTTGCTTTTTCAATGTTCATTGAAATTACTTATGCCCAAATCATTTAGCTGATTTGTTCTATAAAATCTCAAAGGGACAGGCAGGTAGCCTTTGCTATCTGAAAGTAAAGTATTCTTACGAAACCTTTCATAAGCCAAAATGGTGTAAAGCAAAGAAGCAATTATCATTAATTTATATTGAAATTTTTGAGCATTCTCAGACCCAAAAAATAAACTCTCTTGGGCTTTTCTGATACCTTAGGACACATCTTGCTAACGATGCACAAAATAAATTGAGATAAAAAAAAAAAGATGGTCACAGATACACTTCAAAAACTATGGTGGCTTGATGCTCAGATGCTGAGTGTAGTTCCTGTGGATGGGACTGGGTGGCGCCATTCTTCCTGTTCCAGGTGAGTGCTGCCTCTGTAAAGGCTTGTTGCAAACTATGCTTAGCATTTTGCTTTTTGTTGTCTTTGCTTTTTGCCTTCTTTAGTAAAAGAGAAAAACCTCTTTGGATTTCAGTAAAAACAGGTACTAACGTAGGTTTTTCACAGAAGTGAAGTGGTATAAAGTGAACTTTTGAAAAGCAAACTTTTTAAAAAGCAGAATACTGTATACTGAATTCCCTTGATTCTAAAATGTACAGTGAATTCCCTTGATTCTAAAATGAATGTTGTCACATAATGACATTTGTAAAAATGTGTTCTAAATTCAATAATGTATCTAATTAAATAGTACTATTTGATTGTTTTTGATGTTGACTTATCTCACAAAATGTGCTGTAAACTCAATTTTTTATACTTTAGCAGTCTATGATATTTAGAAAAGGGGAAAACAAAACAAATTATATATTAGGGAAACATTCAACATAGAATAAGACAGATACCCAAATTCTGTGAAGCAAACAGCACTGTATTACATAAATAGAATTACAAAAAACAGAGATGAGTGGTCTAGCAAAAACCGTTCTGCAAAATGTTGGTTCCTGAATAGCAAAAATAAAATGGTCAAGTTTCTTCATGATTTTTTTAAGTTTTACCCAACTAGAAAGAAATACAATTTTCTGTGATATTCCATAAATATTAAGAAGGCCATTCTTCTATCTTGAAAAAAAAATAAAAGCAAAAATAAAATTCAATGGAAGAGGTTAAAAAAATAGAGGAATAACTACATGTGGTTGTTTATCTGAATTTAATAAATAAAAAAAAGTGTCCAATTATTATATTGTCATTATGAAAGCTAAAATAAGTGACATCCAAAAAGGTTAAACACGGTTTTAAGAAAACTGTCTTTTCCCTTTTTCTAACAAGTTCATAATTCTAAGTTTTTTCCATGAATACAAAATTGCTTCTAAACATTACTTACAATAATACTGATCATTTTAAGTGGAGTGCATTGTTTCCATCAACTGCTCATTATAGTTTTAACCATTTTATCAAAATACTTGCCTCATTATTACTAATTAATCTCTGAACCAATGAGAACACATTATTGCTCTAAAAAAATATTTTCACTATAATGATGAATTTATTTATTTATTTATTTATTTATTTATTTATTTATTTATTTTTAATTTATTTATTTGACAGAGGAAGAGAGAGAGCCCACATAAGCAGGCAGAGCGGCAGGCAGAGGGAGAGGGAGAAGCAGGCTCCCCGCTCCCCCAAGTGGGGGATTGATCCTGGAAGCCGGGATTATGACCTGAGCTGAAGGCAGATGCTTAACAGACCGAGCCACCCAGGCGCCCCTATAATGATGAATTTAAATAATTAAATCCTAAAGTAAGTTGAAGATGTTGCAAGCAATTATAACATTAGTCAGTTCTAAATATAAAACACTAAGGCAATCAACTATCTTACTTTGGATACCTGTATTACTGGGGTAGGATAAATATTGTTATGTGTAAAATTATCTGATGTAAAATATTACATTGACTCATCTGACCACAAATCACTACATTAAATTGAAACGCTGAAGCAATGCATGTAACCAAGAGGTAGTACAGGAATGCAGCCTTCTTTTATTTGAGTGTTGTTAAGCCATTCTTGGAGATGAAATGAGACAGAGTTTACAGGCATGGAAATTAGTTTCTATTTGAGGGAACTAGTTCCACTTTCCTTTAAAGCATTTGTCCTGGACCAGCGAGTTTTGTTGTGTTTTTTTTTTTTTTCATTGGGAAGATATGTGTCATTTTAAACCTTATTTGCTGGAAGCAAATTATGATTGGCAAATGAAAGTTAGTCTACTTGGAGGTAATTAAAATCTTAAAGCATTACTGACTAATTTTTTTAATTTAATAAAATAGGAGATCAACATCCATCCTTGGCCAACTTAATTTGTCAAAACTACATCTGATGACCTGTCCTGCAGCTCGTAAGAAAGGACAGAATTAAAGAAAAACATTCTAGCAATCATGCATTGGTGGTATTAATAGTTGCATAGTAAGTTTAAAAATAGCTGAAGACTAATGAATTTGTATCTAAAAACTTATTCTCTAACAAAGTGTTAAGAAATAATGTAATATCATAATGATTACACAAATCTTTTTAGCAGGTGTAAATTACATATTCAGACATGCTTTCAAGTATGAATATTAGATATTCAATCACCTTAATAACTCTTTAAAACTTCTAAAAGTGCATAAAGGAAAAATGTGCAACCAAAAAAGGGATAGGTCTGAATTACTAAAATAACATAAAAAAAAAAAAAAAAGAATACTAGTGCTATCCAAGTCAGAATAAAAAGGCATTTGGTGTTATACGCAAACAATGAATCATGGAACACTACATCAAAAACTAATGATGCAATGTATGGTGATTAACATAACATAATAAAATTTTTAAAAAGGCATTAATTGAAACACAATTTCACATGACTATAGCTCAACAGTTCTTGACATTTGGGAGAAAAAAATCAATTTGGCAGCACCATGGATCTGTTCAAAACTGAAAAATATTGCAAAGGCAAAAATCATCTCCAGATCATAAAATCTGTCCCCATATTCTACGTACCTCATATCCTCAGGCTGTCCTCAAACTACCCTCAAATTCCTATCTTCAAAATCACACTTAAGCCAACCACTTAGTAAAACAGCCATAGTCCAAAGATATCCCAGATTTAACACCACCCTTCACACACACAGTCTTAAAAATCATATTTTGGTGCTAATCTCAGCAGCTATGAAGAAGAAAGCAATCCCATGGTATCATGCTTGGAGGAAATACAGTAAGCCATTCAAGGAGGTGTTTATAGATTAAAAATAAAGACTAAATGTATTAAAATAATTAAACAATTAATGTAAATTAAAAGTTAATTTTAATAGTTAAAATATGCCATTTCCCCCATATTAAATGTGATAACTTTTAATCCAGGGTCTCTTCTTAGGTCCCATGCTTAATACACTTAACTGCCCTGTCCTAATCTGTTTGTTGGAATTTGTCACCCATTTCTTAAAGACTAATGGATTATATATTACAAAGCATCAAAGACTCCAATGATGGGACGCCTGGGTGGCTCAGTTGGTTAAGCGTCTGTCTTGGGCTCAGATCAATCCCAAGGACCTGGGATTGAGGCTCAAGTCATGATCCCAGTGTCCTGGGATTGAGTCCGGAGTTGGGCTCCTTGCTCAGCAGGGAGCCTGCTTCTCCCTCTGACTGCCACTCCCCCTGCTTATGCGTACTCTCTTTCTCTCTCTCTCTGACAAATAAATATATAAAATCTTTAAAAAAAAAGAAAACAAAGACTCCAATGATTTTCATGGAATAATAATACGGTGAATTTAAATTTGCAACTGTTATTTTAGGGCAATACTGGGTTAGTGAAAATACTTTTGTGAAAAAGAATTCATCAAACATGCACAGCTTGAATTATTAAAACTTTCTGTGCTTTTTATTTTTTTATTTTCATATTAAATGCCAGTTAATTAACATACAGTGTAACATTAGTTTCACATTTATAATTTAGTGATTCAACACTTCCATACATCACCCAGTGCTCATCAAGACAAGTTCACTCCTTAATCCCCATCACCTAGTTAACCCATCCCCCCACCCACCTCCCCTCTGGTGACCATCATTTTGTTCTCTATAGTTAAGAGCCTGTTGCTTGGTTTGCCTCTCTCTTTCTCTCTTTTTTTGCCTTTGCTCATTTGTTTCTTAAATTCCACATATGAGTGAAATCATATGGTATTTATCTTTCTCTGACTTATTTCGCTTAGCATAATACTCTGTAGCTCCATCCAAGTCACACTGAGATTGGTAAAGGCAAGAAGGCTTGGAAAGTTTGCCACTGCCATTTCTGATCCAGCTTATAAGAAATGGCCTCTAAAAGCAAAAGTTTAAGGATAATAATTCAGAATGAACCTCAGATTTCAAATTGCTCTGATTTTCTGAGTTGATGTTTAAATTGAAAATATTTTAGATTGAGGTGACCACACAGTATCATACTGTCAAAAATCACACTTTGAGAACAAAACCAACTATTAATGTAGATGTAGATGTTATATTACTTGTGTTACAACCATTCCAAACTCCATGATGCATTTTTAATACCCATGAATTGCACATTAGAATTTTCTTTATTCCAGTAGTTGGTAACAAATTTAAAAAATGAACTGAGATAAGAAACTGTTATCCATAGTCATTCTCATCTTTTGTCTCTTGCTCTCTCTCTCAATCCCATTGAGAAAATAAGTGTAAGGCAATGAAGATGGGAGGATGAGACTGATCCCCTGAGTATATTATATAAATTATAAAGATATCCTGCATCTCTGCAAACGATCAGAAAAATATTTATCACTGTTTAGATTTCTCCTTAAATTCAAACTTTCGTTACAGATGATTGAATGTCAGTGTCGGCTTAAGGCCTCACTCAGAACCAGTCCCCTTTCCCAGTATTGATTTGTGTATTTTTAGCAGCTTGACACCAGATCTTCCATTTCCATCTCTGCATCTGTTCCAGCACAGGTGGCGCTAAACTTTTAAACACCAAGTGGTTTCTCTGATTAACTCCAAGCATAAGCAAGAGTAATTCAAGCTACTATATTATTTAGATATTTAGTAACAAGCCACCCTTTGTGTGTAGCTACCACTAACATTGGGCTCCAAATTCCTGATCTAGTAACATGCATAGCTCACCTCACTAGTATCAGTTCCTCCTCTAAGGAATTGGGAGTCCAACCCCTGACCTCAACCTAAGCCTATGGTCCTGTCACCTGGTACCTAGAATCTACTTCCCTTTTGACCAGTGTCCATTCTTTTTCCATTGGACTCATAGAGCACAACTTCTTGATAGCTGGCCCAAGTTATAATGGGTTTACCCTTTTAAAATACAGAACCTATCAACCGTGTGGTTGGGTTTGTCCTATTCTGCCCTTTCACCTTTATCTTTTCAACTATCCCAGCCCAGTAGTTCCAAACTTTCCTATAGATTCCTTCTCACTACCATCAAATTAATTTTTCACAGTACCATTCCGTATTTACAAAGTAATTTCCCCAATGTTTTTATCTAGTATTTTAATGTTTTAATGTTTATATTTGAATATCTGATAGTTTTACAATTTATCTCATGTAATGTGAGGTATGGGTCCAAATTTATTTTTCTTTCCACATGACTGCTTACTTGTCTCAACATTATTTATCAAAAAGTCTTGTTTTGTTGTTGTTGTTGTTATTTCATGGGGGATAGAATCACTAATGTTTTTTCCATCTTCTGAACAAATTATTTTTAACAAATAACTATGAAAAATCATCTTTTTGAAATTTACTGTTTATGAAAGGAAATTTAATATTTTAACCATTACAAACATATTACATAAATCAAATTCTGTTGGCACTTTCAAAATAATGGTTTCAGTATTTTGCTCTAAGAGAACACATCCAGGGATTAGAGTAAGGAATAACAAAACTGCTTCTGATAAACTAATTAATGAAAATTCTAGGATCTTTATTGATTCTTATGATTCCTAACCTACCTCCAATTCACTACTTCCCCAGTACTCCAAGAAAATAACCAAAAAAATACTTTAAAAATAACAAGCAATGGAATGACTGAAACAGAAGACAATCCCTTATATCAGAAAATCATCTCATTAGCAATGGCATGAAATGATCAAGATACTACACAATAATACATTTTCAAAACACTGCAGGCAAGAAAGAAAGAGAAAAAGAAAAAAAATTTGAGGCAAAAAATCCTATTTCTCAGTTTCTTCAGTCTGCCAAATATGCTGCATCCTGCTTCCAAGAGCTATGCTGGAACAGAATTGAGGACTAGGACAACTTCTACCCACATGACTTCTACTCATCTTTCCAAGAAGTTTTGGTATACAGATTCCTAACTAGCTGGTTTGGTGCATAATATCTGGAATTTCAAAGAGAATTGTTGAGGAGAGCAGTGCAATGCAAAGATATGACAGGGCATGAGAAAGCAAAAGAAAGCTCATTATTATATGTATTTTTTGTAAGTATGTTTAATACTAAGAATTGCAGATTGTTGAATTTTCTCTAAGTGACATAGTTAAGGTGTGGAACTCATTCTGAAATTTAATCTATCATTGTAGTACTTTCCCAGAACTAGTAATAAATACAAGTTTGAAGATATAATCACCTTACTAAAGAAGTCTTTTAAAAGGTTTGAATTTATTACTGAAAATTTCTGCATTAAATATATCAATGGGGAAAGGATATCAATAAGCAAAGTTTATTAATAATTTCAAGATTCATATAGTTTCCCTCTCACCCATCTCTACAGTAATTCATATCACCCCAGGATGTTGGGATTGGTCTACAGAGTCCATTTCAAATGTAAAGAATGTCCCAGCATTAACTCAAGAGCTGGATTTTCAGCTAATAAATTTGATTTCATTATTAATGACATTTAGTCCATCTATGGCACAATTTAGTGAAAGTTATTGAAAAAGCAAAAGCAAGGAGATTTGGAGTTTAATGAAAAGTGATAGTTAAGGCCGATTTCAATGAATTCTTCTGAGAGCCTTATCCAGTACAACCAAGGTATTAATAACTTATGAGTACCTCAAGACCCCTCTGGTAGATAGTGCTAAGGTCTAACTAAAGACAATAGCTTAGTTTCAGTCTTAACAGACAGACAGACACTGTGAAAATGAAAATATAAATAACAATGGTTTTTTAACAAAAATTTCTTGTTTTGAGTAACCCCCAAATCCTCTAAAATCAACCCTATTTTCTTTGAGAATTGAGCTTCAACATAATGGCAGGAGAAAACCTGCAGCCCACAACCATTTTAAGTTTCTTATCATATTTTCTTTTCCAAGTCATCATGATGCATCACGTCATAAATACATTACAGTCAGACCGCTTAAAATATGTTACTGCTTATATAAGGAACCAGAAACTAGTGTCTATAAAAAGAAAGCATTTCGCATGGAAATGGTTAAACTGGGTAATGCTGAGATTTCCAAACTGTCTCTCCTTGTCACTCCCTGTTTGCCTTAGCCATTGTCTTCTGTAGTCCTTGCCCCAAAGAAATTATCTAATTGTCTATTCATTAGAGAGTTAGTTCAAACAACTTACTAATTATTTATGTCCTTAACAACTTGGTAGTCATTTTAAAATCTAGTAACAGAAATCAAAAGAGAAATGGCATTTTATTCCATTTTCAAATGACCACAGTTACTTGCTAATGGCATGTGTGCACCTGTTGTCACAAAACCATTTCTCAAATCCTAGAATCAGTTTGATCATGACCCTCATAATCTGTTCCATATTGATTTTTTTTATGGTAGTTGCTTTGTATCACAGCAACTGTCAAAAACCTAGCTTTGCAAATAGGACATCATCAATAGTAATGTAATACAACCTAATGTTGAAACTGAACTAGCTTGAGCTAGTAGTCTGCAAGGTGTGTGGCAAATATTACTCTAGTTTCCTTGAAAAAGAATTTAAAATAGTCCACAGCTTCTGTGAGTTCCCTGGGCCACCTTAGCACATGGTTTGGGAACCGCAGGGCTAAAGATTATTATAATGACAGTAACAAAACTCAATGTTGAGACCCTAATGATTGCAAAGAATAACTAATTTCAAAAATTTTAATATTATATAGTAGAAAACAAAGAGAACCCAAATCAAAGTTCATTAAGTTTACAAATGCATAATGAGTGCCAGATCTATGCAAGGTGGCATGCTAGGCACTAGGAATGTAGGGTAGAACCAGGCAGCAAAAGTTACTTCCTCTCTGGAATTTACATTATAGCAATTAAAACAATTAATGCAAAATATGCAAATAAGTATTCATTCCATAATTTTATTTGTGATAAGTTTTACAAAGGAAACCAATAGACAAATAGGATAGACTGATTTTAGAATAATGGGTGGAAGGAACCAACTTATTTTAGGACATAAGTCTTCCCTCAATAAGGAAATAATATTTGCAATAAACTCTAAAGTAGTGGTTCTCAATCGAGGGCGAGTTCGCCCCCCATGGGACATCTGGCAGAGTGTGGAGACATTTTGGTTGTCATGAATGGGAAGTATGCTATAATCACTCTAGTGGGTAGAGGTCAAGGATGCTCCAAACATCCTATAATGCATAGGAGAGTCCCCAAGCACTACCACTCCCAACAAAGAATTTCTGACCCAAAGTATTAATAATACTGAGAAGGATTTAAATAGGCAAAGGTATATATGTGGGTGTACATTTGCAGGTAGGGGGCATCAGTGGACATTCCAAGAAAGGGAACCACACATGCAAAGACTCTTAAAGGGTAAGAATACAGTACATCTAATGCACCAACAGAAAGCTACCGTAGATGGAGGCTAGTGTAGACAATTGCAATAATTCTCAAAAGTAACTCAAGGAACTCAGAAGGAAATGTAATCAAAAAGGAGATTTCACCTAAATAATCCTTAGGGTAGAAGGACAAAGAGGAGTGTTTGTTATTTTAATTATTTAAGCAAATGCCTATATATAGTATTCAACTTTTCCTTCTGCTGTAAATTGTGACACAGCATGCAAAGTAAGTGATCTACACAAAGGCCTACGTAGTCATTAAATGGCTGCATCTTGGCTTGTGTTGGCCACTGAACAGCTGTAAGATTCTGCAGGTTGATCAAGCATAACTTGATCAAGCCAAAAAACTTGAAGGGGAAAAGAGAGGGCATTTTATAATCAGAGATGTTTTCACTCCTTGGCTTGCACTATACATTACTTCCATGATTTTTGACATTGACATTTCTTTTCACCCAGCATATAATTGATATAGTTATAGCATTTTTACTTTTTTTATTTATTTTTTTTAAAGATTTTTATTTATTTATTTATTAGAGAGAGAGAGTACAAGTAGGCAGAGAGGCAGGCAGAGGGAGAGGGAGAAGCAGGCTTCCCGCTGAGCAGGGAGCCCGATGTGGGGCTCGATCCCAGGACCCTGGGATCATGACCTGAGCCGAAGGCAGCCGCTTAACCGACTGAGCCACCCAGGTGCCCCAGTTATAGCATTTTTAATAGTTAAACAAGTCAATGATGTAGTAAGCTGACAACAAAGATTGATACCACAACTGAGGAGAGGGAAAAAAGCTCATTATTTGAGTGATAACTTTGGATAACTCAGAAGCAGAAGAAATGGCTGGAGGAGAAGGAATATATAATCATGTTGGTAAGAAGTACTGGGACTCCTAGCAGCATAGACCTGTGCAGAATCACCTGAAAAGGACAAAATAAGAGGGCTACATAGAAAAAATCCAATGGGGGTGACGAAGATTCCATTTATTTCTTCTCCACACTGCACTGGCTTCTAAGCCTTGGTAGGTAACCACAGGCAAGGGACTATATTCATTCTGATAGCATCATATAAAACAAATTAAAAAAGGTATACTCTAATGTATTTAAGCTTTCAATAACTAGGTGAAATCCTCATAAAATTTGTTGTCAGAAATTTAAATCCCAAAGTTACAAATACAAACATACTGGACTGATGAGTATTTTCATTATATTGCTTTATTTTATCACCACAACAGCTCTGCAAAGCTTTAGGATTGTGTCAGTGTTACAGAGGAAGAGACTAAGTCTTGGAGAAATTAAGTAATTGGCCTGAATGGATAACAGATGGTAGAATGGACAATTCTCTGCACTTTCCTGCAAAGCACCTGTGGGCCACTGTTCCCCATCCCCAATCCCCACCCAATATTCCACCCTATCTTTCTCTAGGTCAAACAGCTTAAAGCTTCCCAGTCTTCGCAATAAGCAAGAGAGGTTACTTAAAATATTTTCAAGTCAATATCCAATGTAATGTAATGGCCACAGTTAAAAGGGATCTATTCTATTTTGATTACCAGTTTGTTTCCTCCTTCTTACTATCTCCCTTTGTGCAGGCCTTGGGAAATAGAGTCTTTCTTACCATATGCCTCTGTATATCACTTGACAGCTTCTATACAAGATCTGACTTGTTTTTCCTAACAATTCCCAGAGGTAAGGGATGTTATAAATTTGCTTGCATATGTGCACACACACACACACACACACGCTCCCAAGAGGTGAACTGGCTGGGAACACTTTGTAAATAAGTGACTATCAGGTCTTCAAACGTCTACTCCAGATTTCACTTATTACAAATGACTGCCTTTCATATTTTCAAACAGGCTTAAGCCCTGGCCTACTCTCCAGGGGCCTATGGATCCATCACAGATGAACAATTGGTAATGATGACCCATCTCTATTTGCCTAAACTCCTTGATCAACTTCACTAAATTAACAAACTTTTTAAAATAGATACATTTGTAATTTGATAGATAATATTAAAGACACTTTCTTCTTCACCCAGAATCTGATCAGAGCCTTGCAAAACAATTTCATCAGAAGGCATATTTTTTTCCTATTGCTGCTGTAACAAATAACCACAAACTTAGTAGCTAAAATCAACCCAAATTTATTATCTTACACTTCTAGAGGTCAGAAGTATAAAACTAATGTATTGGTAGAACTGAGCTTCCTCTAGACACTCTTGGGGAGATGCCATTACTTGCCTTTAACAGCCTCTAGAAGCTACACACATACACTGGTTTGTGGCCACATCAACCTAGCCTCTACTTGCATCAGTTCCAACTTTTTCTCTGCCTCTTACCTGTCTCATTCACTTATAAGAACCCTTGTGATGACACTGGGTCCACCTGGATGAGCCAGGATCATCTCCCCCCCTCAAGATCCTTAATTTATAAGTCTGAAAAGTCCCTTCTGCCATGTAAAGTATATATTCACAGGTTCTGAGGATTATGACACAGATATCTTTGAGGGGTCATTTTTCTGCCTATCACCAAAGATAAATTTTAAAATGCAAGTATCAAAATAATCACTTTTTACATAACTCTCACAGGCTCTGACATAGTCACTTCAAGAAGTAAAAACAAAAACAAAACTAATCTAATTCATATTTGATAAAAACTAGAAGCATTCCCTTTAAAGTACAGAATAGGAATAATAGCAATGTCAGTGAATGTCATCTACTTTATTCAATATGCATGGGTGTCCTAGAAAGCATAATAAAACAAGAAAAATGTAAACCATATAAAGATGGAAAGATTATGAAGTTGCAAGTCTCCCAAAATAAACCTAAAAGTTCAATGAAATTCTGATCACCATTCCAATAAAATTTTTTTTCTTAGAACTTGATAGGCTGATCCTGAAATTATAGAAAAGATGAAACAACCAAAGATAACATAGGGACACATGCCTTAAAAGATTTCATGACTTATTTTAAATTTCTAGTAATTAAAATAGTGGGGACTTGGTACAGGGATAGAAAGAACTCTGAAATAAGCTAAAAGACTAAAAACTGATGCAGGTATAAACAGAAACTTATGAAGCAGGAAGTGGCATTTCAATTTGGTGGAGAAAACATCTGATATTTCTTCAGTCAAAGTCAGCCATCCACGTGGACAAAAGATGAAGTTAAATCATTACTTCACATAATATAATCATTTATCTATATTCAAAAGGGATTACAGACCAAAAATGAAAAATAAGGCTTTACAATATTTAGAAAAATAAAAGAGAATACCCTTAGACTATTAGATTGAGAACAGATTCCAAAGATAAAAGCAAACTAACTTTAAAGAAAAAGACCAAATTTAACAACAAATTGAAACCTATTGTATAACAAAAACTCTTCCATAAGTGTTTAAAGCCAAAAACTGGAAGAAAATAGTTATAAAACACATATTACATAAAAGGTTATATCCAAAGTATGCTTGCAAATCAAAAAATAATAGGCAATTTTGGCAATGTGTTACAGTACTTAGAAAATCTGTTGAGGTGCACTCCCTACCACCCCTCATTTTCTTCCACAGTTCTGTAGCTTCAACTGTCTTATCTTTCTAAAATAATACTCAGTTCAGCAAAGCTTATAGTACATGAAACTGGAAATGAACAATCCATCAATAAAACACTGATGAATGAACATTTTATTCATACCATGGAAGACTACAGAGCTGTTAAATGCATGAACAAAATCTAAGTTTCCAGAACATACAACAAAGTTTAAAAAAAAAAAAAAAGCAAGTTGCAAATGATATAATTTGCCTACATTTTAACAACAGAAAAACCACTATTTATAAGGATGCATATAAATATGATGGACATTTTTTAAAAACTGTTCATGGTATTAATACATGTAATTTCAGAATTGTAATTTCCTTGGGGGAAGGAAGAAATGGAAAGAAAAGTATAGTTAGGTCTCAGTGATCTGTGTTCTTAAAACACAAAACCTAAAACAAATATTTCCTAAGGTAAACAACTGTTAGATTCTGAATAGAAGATACACAGATGTTTCTTTTTACCCAAATGTTTGAAATATTTTAAAATTAAATTAACTTGAATTAAAACCAATATGAAGAAAGGCCCTTTTAGGTATATTGCAAAAAGAACTAGCTCAAATGGCAAATAAGCAGACTTCTAGAACCATATTGATACCCAAAGTGCCAAATCCCTGTATATCTGAAAGTCATCTTCAGTTCAAACACTGGACTGAGGTTTCTGTTCAACTCCACGAAGGACTAAGAATGGACAAGAATGCCCCAGTACTGTGAGCTTGTTCCAAGGTTCAATCCAACTCCACACAAACCTGTGCTTTCCAGCCCTGACACTCATTCTGGGTTGGGCACAGATACAAACGTTATAGAAGGGAATTTAATGGAAGGATTAGGAGCACCATCTGTTCATGAGTCAGCAAAAACAGAGAATCTCTATCAAGCATCTTAATTCTTTATTTATGAAACTTGTTTTACTGTTGTCAGAGGCCTCTAGGGCAAACCCAAGAGTCCAATCAACAGTGTAAACTGCAAACTTGAAATCACTAAGCATAATGCCCTGAAGAAAAAGCTAAAAAAGAACCGTCATGACAAATACTTTCAAAGCACCCTTTTGCTTTAAACTGGGCTCCCAATATATCCAGTTTATTATGTAATCCAATAAAGGGATCAGCATTTGTTTCACATCAAAAAAGAAGCTTTTCTCCTTAACGCATCTTACCAATTGTCCAAGATGGCAATTCTTCCAGGGACACCCAACATTAGTATGCAAATGTACTTGGTTAGGCGCAGCTCTTACATCACTACCCTGTGTAGTAATCGCATTTAATCTACCACTTCTTTTTTTTTTTTTAAGATTTTATTTAGTTTTTTGAGAGAGAGAGCACGAGATGGGGGAGGGTCAGAGGGAGAAGCAGGCTCCCCGCCGAGCAGGGAGCCCGATGCGGGACTCGATCCCAGGACTGCAGGATCATGACCTGAGCCGAAGGCAGTCGCTCAACCAACTGAGCCACCCAGGCGCCCTAATCTACCACTTCCTTGGAAGTCAACACTGGGTATAAACTCTGAACAATGGGCTGACCAAGTGCCATCCTCACTTACCACACTAAAAACAATCCTTATTCTGGAATTCTGATTCTCCACCAAAAGTCCTGTAAATACACTCAGCTTAAATGTAAAAAAATAATTGTCAAGAGATTTTCTATCATCAAGAGATTTATAGGAACGTCACTTGGTTAAGATTATGTTCAATAGGCTTGAAATGCTGAGTATTTCTACAATCTTAAGCAAATAATTTTTTAAGATATCATCAAAATCATAGATTAAAACCAAGTTTACAAAATAGAGCAAAGTATCCAATTTTTTTTTTTCTCCTTCATACTCCATAATGATATCTCACAGGGAGAGATAAAAGTCAAAATGTGTGTATTCACAAAGTTGGGAGATACAGAGAAGAATTTAAGGAGGGAAAAGGGGCAAAGAGTTTACTTGGTTGAGTGAAAATTATATTTTAAGCTCCTATTCCTACTTTTGATAGTCTAGAAGCACTATTTCTGATAAGGAAACAGCCTGAACCAGCTGTCGTAATACTAAACCTTCCTCCCAAAAATATTCCCTTCACTTATAATACTGCTCTACTGCTAACAAATACAAAATCAGCAGCTTTCCTCAGTTGCTCATCTAAAAAGAGCCAAAAAAAAAAAAAAAAAGAGGAATGGAAAGAACATTCTGTTGCATTTAAATATATCTTGATTTATACTATTTTATCTATTAATATGTTGTAGTTCACTCTGAAAAATCCATACTTGCTGTGAAAATATTTATATAATATTTTGACATTTGGAAGTACTTTTTAAATTCATTATTAATGTCTTTGTAATGGCCTATGAAGTTATCATTATCATTCTTCTTTTTACCTATTTCACTTGGAAGGACATAGAAGCCTAGAGATCTTCAGTTCTGTAATTTTTTCCAAGATCATGTAGTTCCCCAAAAGGGATCTGAGTCAAAATCCTCTCACACATATCTTGAACACTTTCTACTATAAATGTCTTACATGTTAAAATTCACAAATTTACTTTTGTCCTAAATTTTAAATTAGACTGAAAAGAAAGGGCTTTGTTCTCTTATACCACATATCATATTTAATGAAAATGGCATTATGAAAATATAGCTACTTAGAGCACCAGTTTTATAGAAATCTAATATAGATATTCCTAATATACAAAAATATGAATTTGATATTCATTGAATTGTCAAACATGAGTCACAACTAGGCTAGAGGATATCAGTGCTTGAGTACATAATACAGTGTTGTTTTGAAAAATATAAAATGACATGCATAAAGTTCTTAAAATAGAACCTTCCAAATAGGAGGTAATTAATATACATTTGATAATTACAGTCACCACCATTAGTATTTATATTCATGGATAATCACTAACTCCCTTTGGTATTGGTATCAAGTCATGCTGCATTTACACAAAATGAGGAAAATAAGAAACTTGTAGAATGAAGGTGGCATTCATATCTAAACATGAAATTCCCATTGATTTGAGTTGAGGACAACAGAGATTAGATTCTAGGATTGGTCAAATGCTGATAATAAGAAAAAGTGTGCCACATATGCTGTTTATATAGATTTATATGAATTGTCCAGAAATACAGGAACCATAATGTAAAATGATGAAGACCATCAGAATGAAAGGAAAAAGAGAATGTCCTCAAAGTGGCATCTTTAAGGGCAGATGGTAGGGAAAAACACCAGCATACTTAAAATGTAACAAAACTAGTGACAGAATCTTCCAGATATCTCCATCTATATTAATTATCACCAATTCATAAATAAAGTGCAGCAAAGTTTAATTAACTTACCTAATATAAAAAAGCTAGTAAAAGCCAGAACCAAATTCCAAACCCAACTGTCCAATCTAACACACTAACCTTTAGATGGAATTATTTGTTATATTTTTATATTCTTTTTGTGTAAGTTCATTTCTGTGTAAACTTAAGTGCAATAAAGAACATGTCAGTCTAGATTCAATATCAAACAATAAAGAAAAGCAGGTTTGTGAGAAAAATGTGAATGAGAATCTTAGGATAAAATAAATGTCTATGTTTGCCCTCACAAGCTTTATGAACATAAAATGCTGAGCATGATGAGAAACAATTTAGTATACTAATAAAAATCAAAATTATTTGAATTTGACTACTTTCAGTGGCCACATATATTCACAGGGATTCTTCGTCTTTTGGGTATGAATTTTTTAGACAGAATAATGTTCTTAAATACATAAAATATCAGATTAAGTAAAATATTCAACTAATCAGGAATTTAGCAACAAAACTCTAAAAAAAGTCTATGTGACAAAATTTGTCAGAATAAAAACTATGTAATATTTTGAATTTAATGAAAAGTCAAGAATCAGTAATCTAAGCTTTCAATTCAAGAATGTACAAAAATGACAAATCAACCTCAAGAAAAATTAGAAGAAAAAAAGAATGTTAATAGAAGAAACCAATGGCAAAGATGGCAGACATACAATAGAGAACCTCAATAAAGCCAAAAGTTTATTCTTTGAAAAGCTTTAAAAATGTTGAAAAACCTCAAGCAAGACTGATGAACAAAAGGGAGAGAAAAGACACAATATCAATTACAGGAAGGAAAAGAAAGGCATCATTATAGATCTTACAGATATTACAAAGATAATACAAAAATATTACAAAAACTTTTCATCAATAAATTTGACAACTTAAAATAAATACACAAATTCCTTAGTAATACAACTCACTAAAACTGATACAAGAAAAAACAAAATCTGAATAGTGCTATATCTGTTAAAGAAGTTATATTTGCAGTTAACACCTACTACATGTCCTACAATGGATGAATGGATAAAGAAAATGTACACACGCACACACAGAGGAATATTATTCAACCATAAAAACAAAGGAAATCCTGCCATTTGCAACAACATGGATGAAACTGGAGAGCATTAATGCTAAGTGAAATAAGCAGATTTCATAGAGACAGAGAATAGAAAAGTATTTGCCAGTGGCAGGTGGGAGGGAAAAATGGGATGATGTAGGTTAAAGGGTACACATTTCAGTTATAGGAAGAAGTTCTGGGGATATAATGTACAGCTTGGTGACTGCTGTTAATAATATGGTATTGTGGGGGCACCTGGGTGGCTCAGTCGTTAAGTATCTGCCTTCAGCTCGGGTCATGATCCCGGGGTCCTGAGATCAAGCCCCGCACTGGGCTCCCTGCTCAGCAGGAAGCTTGCTTCTCCCTCTGTCCCTCCCCCTGCTTGTGTTCCCTCTCTCGCTGTGTCTCTTTCTGTCAAAAAAATAAATAAAACCTTTAAAGAAAATAATATGGTATTGTGTATTTGAAAGTTGCTAAAAATAGATCTTAAGCCTTCTCACCACAAAAAAAGAAAAAAAAAGTTAACTGTTAATTTTGTGAGTTGATGGATGTGCTAATTACCTTGATCTTGGTAACTATTCCACAATGTATACTTATATCAAATCATCCCATTCTACAATTCAAATATACCCAATTATATTTGTCAATTACAGAGTTGACCCGTAAATAATACGGGTTTGAACTGCGAGGGTCCACTTATACGTGGATATTCTTTGATAAATAAACCACAGTACTGTAAATGTACTTTATCTTCCTGATGATTTTCTTCATAGCCTTTTCTTTTCTCTAGCTTACTTTATTGTAAGAATACAGTATATAATACATAGAACATATAAAATATGTGTTAACCAACTGTTTATGTTATTGGTAAGGCTCCAGTCAACAGTAGGCTGTAAGCAGTTAAGTTTGGGGGTAGTTAAAAGTTATACATGGATTTTCAACTGTGGGAGGGGTCGATGCCCTTAATTCCACATTGTTCAAGGGTCAACTGTACTCCTCAAAAAGTTAAAAAAAAAAAAAACCCTGCTACAATAAAAACTCTAGATCCAGATAACTTCACTAATGAATTTTATCAAATGTTGAAAGCAGAAATAATATCAATCTTAAATTCATTCAAGAAGAGAAAATGTCTTAAACTTGGCAGGTGCAATATATATATATATATATATATATTGCAATATAGTATATAACATATATACTTGTTACATAGATATAACAAGTTGTAGACTAATATATCTTATATAAATTGATGAAAGACTCCTAAGTTAATTCCAAATCAAATTCACCCTTATATAAAAAAAGGATACTGAAGCATTTACTGAAGGAATGCTTACTCAAGGTAGTTGAAGAATGTTAGGTTGATTAAATACCCCCAAATCAATGTATCTTAGTACATCCACGGAATAATAGTACTTGATAGAAGTCAACAATTATTCATGAAAGAAACTAAAAATAGAAAGGAACACTGTTAATCTTTGTAATTTTTCTATAAATTCAACACTACTATAAAATTAAAAGTTTATTTTTAAGAAAGATATTAGTGGGAAAACTTGGAAAATTCAAGTAAGGTATATAGTAAAGAATTATTGAGTTAATATGAATTTCCTGGTTCTGACAATTATACCATAGCTATGAAAAATAACATCAAGAGAAGTTAGGTGAAGTTTAAGTGGAAATTCTCTGTATTACTTATGGTAACTTTTCTATAAATATAACACTATTTCAAAATAATAAGGTTTTTAAAAGAAAAGATAAGGCAAATTTTATGGGTAAATGAGCATCTATTTATATATGAAGTAAATACAGAATTTTTTTGAAATATCATCTGAATGATATTTAAAATCTGTCATATATTAATGCCAAAAAGTCCTTCTCACGCACTCCCACCATAGCCTCTGGAAACGTTTCCCACTTGCATTCTTTCAGAGTTTCAGATACACTCTATTTTCAAAACGCAATTCAAAAACTGGGAGTAAAAGCCAGTGACATGGTTAAAACAAACCAAAAAAACTATTTACACTGTGGACTACAGTTTGCAGAAACAGACTAAGTATGAGAATAAGGAAATTCCCACTGGAAATTAAAACTTGGGTGAAGGACAAGACATTTATGCTTCAGTGCTAAGACCCAGAACAAGTTCAACAATTAAGATAAACTCTTACCATCTTAAATCTGGCTGAAGGCAAAAATAAACAATAAATGAAATAAAGGAGAAAATTTTCCTAATGTTAGCATCAACACAATTTGAATAAACCAACATGCCATGCTTCTTCTAAATGGCAAGTCGTTTTGAATTTCAAATCAGTCATAAATGTTGCTATTAATAAACATTACTATACTTCAAAGGAGGGGCATAATTGGTATAACCTGTATTGAAAGCAATAGGGAGTTGTCATATTATGGGCCTTTGATCTCATAATTATAGTTTTAGCAATCCATTACAAAGAAATATTTCAATAGCCCAAAAAGGCTTGCTACAATAATAGTTATTACATTATAATTCACTAGACAAAACTTCTGTCCAGTAGAGAGGATTAGGGTCTTCATCTGAGGTCAATAATAATACCAACCAAATAGGATTGCTGTCTTAGGACAATAACTGTTCCATAAAAATTGCTTAATATTACTTCTACTAGACTGTCTCATACACTGATTGTTATATCTATTTATTGTTTTAGACATGATAATTTGTTACATTTCATGTATGCTTTCTTTGTGCCTGCCATTCTTCTTTTAACTCTATTCATGACATTTTTAGGTTACAAAAGATTTAATCTGCATCTAGTTATATTATCAATAGCTATTTTTACTTATTTAGTTTTATATCTCTATGTTCAATAGTTTAATAGAATTCCTAACCCCTCATGTCTTATTGGAACAATTATTATCCCAATATTACAGTTGAGAAGACCAAGGTATAGAGAAGTACAAAGGATTACAAAAGATCTTACAAAAAGCAAATAATTGAGAAACGTCTGGACCCAACAAATAATACATACTTGAGAAACTCTAGAAACTAATAAATAGTAAATATTTAAGGAAAAGCTAGCGGTAAGCTATCACTAATATTATAGTTCAGGATGCACCAAATAGAATATTTTTAGTAAACTACTCTTTTACATATAGAATTTTAATTTAACTAGAAACATGTCTTTCTCCATTTCTTCAAGTCTTTTATATCCTTCTATAAAGCTTTATGCTTTCTGTGTACCTTCTACATTAGACTTATTCATATGTATTTTGTAGTTTGTATTGTAGTTTATGTTGTTATTATGAATGGATTTGATTTTTCCCATCACATTTCCTAAGTGGTTATTGATGTCGCAAAGGACAAGTAATGATTTTTGTTGTATTACTTTTATAATGACAACTGTACAGTTTAAAAGAAAAAAACATTATCACTTTGAGTACACAAAATGTTCTTTCTGTATTCAGTAATATTTTGTTGTTGTTGTTCTGCACTCAAGATAACATCAAGCCACTTCACTTACCTGGATAGTTATAAGAAGAAGTTAATTGAAATGAAAATAAAAGAAGCAACATTTCTTTAAATGATTCAAAAGTGATTTTAAGAGATGTTATAAGCTGAATTGTGCTTCTCCAAAATTCATATGCTGAAATCCTAAGGCCCAACACCTCAGAATGTAACTGTATTTGGAGAGAGGGCCTTCAAAGAGGTAATTAAGCAAAAATGAGATCATCAGGGTGGGCCCTGGACCAATATGACTGCTGTCATAAAAAAAGGAGATAAGACGGACAGACACAGAAGAAAGACCACGTAAAGACACAGAGAGAAGACACCAATCTGTAAGCCAAGGAGAGAGAACTCAGAAGACACCAACTCAGCTGACACCTTAATTTTGGTCTTCCAACCTGTAGAACGGTGAGAAAATACATTTCTGTTGTTTCCACCACCCAGTCTGTTGGCCTTTGTTAAGGCAAACCTAGCAAACTAATATAATAGAAGCAACAATGAAGTCCCTTATTTTATTCTGGAAGATATAATTCTATGATTTTGTGCATGTTTTGAGAGATCATTTTAGTCTTTTAACATTTTACAGTGAAATGTAATTAATATGCAAAAAGGATCACATAATAAGCTGTAATATACTGGATACCAATCATATAGGGCACATTCTTTGTCTGGAAATCAATTAAGGGAAACATTAATAATGAGCTTTAAATTGTCACAAATTGGGGGAAATTATGCAATAAAGTTCTCAATACCTTAGTTTAAAACAGTAATTAGAAAATAATTTTAGGAGCACCTGGGTGGCTCAGTCTGCTAAGTGCCCGAACTCTGGGTTTCAGCTCAGGTCATGATCTCATGGCTTGTGGGATCAAGCCCCAGGTCCCCAGGTCAGGCTCCATGCTCAGCAGGGAGTCTACTTCCTCTTTCTCAGTCTCACTCTGCCCCTCCTCCCCACCCCCACCCCATGCACTCTCTCTCCCTCTCTCTCAAATAAATAAATAAAATCATTTAAAAAAAGTTTGTTGACTGAATAAAGGAAAAGATTTTTTTAAAAAGAAAAAAATATTTTTATATTTAATAAAAACTTACTATCCTATGAGACAGAGCTAAAGCTTTCCTTAAGGGAATTTGTATCTTAGGGAGAAACTTATTGCATATATCTGAAAAGAAAAAGGACTGAAAGCCAATAGGCTAAACTATTTCAAAAAAATTAGAAAAATAAAAATTCAGCCAAGTGTTATAGTTTTAAAATGATATAGATAATAAAGTTTTTTGCTTTATAATGATCATAGACAAAGCTCAATTTGCCAAATCCCAAATACAATTTTTCAGTTTATTTGAAGGAAAATAATTCCTTATGACTAAAGGCAAAATATATATAAAATATATATAAGAAATATAATTTCTTACTGGAAAATACATGCAATTATGAAGATTTTTGTTGTCCTTCTAGTTATAAAACTTATACATTTTTTTCATTCTATTCATGACCTGTGAAGAAAAGAGTTGCAGTGAAGAGGGAACTAGCAAAAGTTTAGTTGATAAAAAAAATCTGTAAGGTAAAACAAAACCGTATCTTTCATTGTTAGTTCCATCTTGTAATAAGGTTGTATATAGGAGACACAGCAGCTGTAAGATTGAGGGTAAGTTAATAAAGTGGTGTTTTTGTTGTTGCTTATGTGTTCGTCTATTTGTTTATGAATGACATGAAATAATGGAATCATGCCACAGTTCAGAAACTATTCCAATAAATGGTGTAATTTCAAGATAAAAACTGATAGACAGCCATAGATAAAGAATTCTAATCAGTTTTGAAATAAGTCACCATTGTATTAAATAACCACAAAACATGGGACGCCTGGGTGGCTCAGTCGGTTAAGTGTCTGCCTTCGGCTCAGGTCATGATCCCAGGGTCCTGGGATCGAGTTCCACATCGGGCTCCTTGCTCAGCAGGGAGCCTGCTTCTCCTTCTGTCTGCTGCTCCCCCTGCCTGTGCTCTCTCTCTGACAAATAAGTAAATAAATAAAAATCTTTAAAACAAAATAAACCACAAAACATCAAATTTTTTAAAGTTCCATGGTTTACATATATTTGCTTTATCTAAGACCTTTTTTCAGTGTTGATATTTTAAATATATTAATAATAGTTAATAGTACAATATTATTATGAATTAGCAAAGCTTATGACCAAAACCTATAACTACTGAAACTAAAATAAAAGCTTTTGTTAAGGGGCGCCTGGGTGGCTCAGTCGTTAAGCGTCTGCCTTCAGCTCAGGTCATGATCCCAGAGTCCCAGGATCGAGTCCCGCATCGGGCTCCCTGCTCGGCGGGGAGCCTGCTTCTCCCTCTCCCGCTCCCCCTGCTTGTGTTCCTGCTCTCGCTGTCTCTCTCTGTCAAATAAATAAAATCTTTTAAAAAAAAAAAAAAAAAAAAAAAAAAAAGCTTTTGTTAATCACCTGATTAATTATAGCACCACAATATAAATGTGTTAAAATAAAATATAAAAAAGCCCTTTACATGGGCCTATTTCACTTATAAGTTGTACATAATGTTTATATAGGTCTATAGTTTAATATTTTTTGATGGGAGAGGGACACCTGAGTGGCTCAGTCAGTTGGGTGTCCTACTCTTGGTTTCAACTCAGGTCATGATCTCAGGGTTGTAGAATTGAGAGCCCTGCTTTGCACTCCTTGCTCCGTGGGGAGTCTGCTTGAGATTCTCGCCCTCTCCCTCTGCCCCTCCCCCCTCTGGAATAAATAAATAAATCTTAAAAAAAATATTGTTTGATGGGAGAAATATGAGAAAACGATAACTCTGGAAATGTACCATCTTAATTGGAGGGCATAATTTACAGTTTCAAGTCTATACAAATGTAAATGAGGAAGTATTTAGTGGTTAATATACACTCATCACCACTCCCTCAGAAATAATCTGTTCCCATTTTACAGATGAGAGAAGTATGTATCAGAGAAGTCACATTTCTTTGCCAAGGTCATAAAACTAAGTGATAAAACCAGTACCCAAGCACAGTTTAAAATACAGAAAAGCAAAAGACAAAATGTCTTGAGTTACAACCCTCTGAAATGAGTTACACTGTCACACAGTTCAACAATTTTGAGTTACATTTATGCAATATGACAGATACAACCAAAAATTGCACTGATTATTTGTCCATAGCACACCTGTAGAACACTGAGATCTACAGAGAACTGGTTTACAATCCTAGGGGTTGGCAAACTCACTACCTTCATGAACCATGATGAGGCAGATCTCCTGAAACTTCTGAGCAAACCCAACTTCTCCATGGAGATGGAGATGAGCCTGCTACAAAAGTGAATATCTGAGAAAAACCTTAATGTTTAAGGGTTGGATGATCTCAACTAAATGCATTTGAAAGGTTTCTTACTTGTTGGTGAATCTAGTAGTTACTGTTCAGTGGCTAAATTCCTAAATGATAATTTACACAAAATTAATAGCTTCTATAAGAACAGCCTGATTTCTTTGTTGACACAACTTCACCCTACCAACTGCCCATTCCAATTAAAAATAAAAGCAGTGATTCTCATTATGTGATACACCTGGTACCTTTAAAAATGAAATGGGAATGATCTCTGCTAATGTTGAACAATGAAAATATTAATGGCTCTCCACTGCAGTCAGTCTGGTCAGCTGAAACTTGCAAAGCGCTTTGCAAGTTACTTCATTTTTCACTATTGAGCTAGGGAAAAATCAAGTAGCTGACAAATAATTGTTAATATGTTCATATCTGTAGTCTATTTATCAAATGTCTGATCTCTTAAGATCATATGAAGCAATTTGTGTTTTCTTAGTATGTCTACCAGTGTTCCACTGACAGTCTGGTAAAAAAAAAAAAAAAAGGAAAAGAAAATTTGGATTTTATCACTGCTTCTTGAGCATGTTATTACCTATTCTATTTGCCTAATACAACTGACTGAAGAAAAGTACAGGTTTCTAAGAAATTTGTCAATCATTGTATAACTGATAGTTTTCAATTCACTCATTTTTATTTTTTTAAAGATTTTATTTATTTATTTACTTGAGAGAGAGAGCGTGTGCATGAGTTCAGGGAGGGGCAGAGGGAGAGAATCTGAAGCAGACTCCCCACTGAATGTGGAACCAGATTCAGGGTTTTAATCACAGGACCTTG
Source organism: Neomonachus schauinslandi (assembly GCF_002201575.2). NCBI lineage: Eukaryota > Metazoa > Chordata > Mammalia > Carnivora > Phocidae > Neomonachus > Neomonachus schauinslandi. The sequence goes on along the minus strand of NC_058405.1, from coordinate 118,158,543 downwards.
AGATCATGACGTGAGCTGAAATGAAGAGCCAAATTTATTTTTTACAAATTTTTATTTGAAAGGCTGCTATATCTCTAGCCCATAAAAGAGAACGTGGAAAAAAACAGGGAATCAAACTACTTTAAATTGATTTAAAAACAGGAGGTCCGTTACACTTAAAGAATATTGCTTAATAGGCATGTGTGCAACATGAATTTGGTTTATGAATGGCAATCAAGTGGAAGAAAAGCCATATTTCATAAGTTTTTTAGAGATTAAAATAATCTAATACGGTTTAATTCTTCTTGTCACACAGGGATGACAGGAAATTCTTAGTCATGCATTGTATTCTGGGATAGGAGATGGTAGAGCTAAGAACCCTCAACGGTATCTAGGGTTTTGCTAAAGTCCCAGGGAGGCATATTTTGTCCAGAAAAACTTGAATAACTTTGGGTTTAATGAGAATTGGTCACTGTGGGGATGTTCTCTATGTTCATGCAGTTCATTTGAAGATGAACTGCTTTCTTGCCTTGGGCACTAGAATCTTTCACTTTATTTCCCAAAGCCATGAGCCTTGGTATTCAGCTCCCAGTAGCTACATATCACTCCATCAAACATCTGGCTTCCTCTGGGGCTCTGTAGGGTTCTGGGCTCAAAGTTTTGCCACTGCTATGACCTACAGCTGTAAGCCCATTTCTCTTGGGAAATTACTCCATGTTGGGCTACTTGTCCTTTTCAAATTACAGCAATAACCTCTCCCTTCTCTTCTCTGAAACAGGAATGAAACTGTAAAGCCTTTTACTTGTAGGAGGGCAGATGAGTAGTATAAAGAAAGCTCAGGCTTTTAGCAACACTAATGTTGTGCCCTACCACCTCACTCCACCCCCATTTTCCAGAATAGTAGTAGAAAACAGATTAGATTCATTCTTGCTTAATGGTCCACAGCAAAAGGAAACAAACAAACAAACAAAAAAAAACCTTTAGGGCGCCTGGGTGGCTCAGTTGGTTAAGCGACTGCCTTCGGCTCAGGTCATGATCCCAGGGTCCTGGGATTCAAGTCCCACATCGGGCTCCTGGCTCAGCAGGGAGCCTGCTTCTCCCTCTGACCCTCTCCTCTCTCATGCTGTTTCTCTCTCGGTCACTCTCTAATAAATAAATAAATAAAATCTTTAAAAAAAAAAAACCTGTACACCAGTTTTCTCCTTAAAAATATACCTTGTTACATAAGTTTTATTTTTAAAAAATAAGCAAAAGATAAAAAGTGAAGTAGAATACTAATTAAATTTTCTCAATTTCCCCCTCAAGAATTCTTTAGTCTTATCTCTTACAACTTTTCTATTTTGCAAATAATTCTATAAGAACTAGAGAATAGTGTCCTAATCACACTGAAAAATGAGTAAAAGGAACAACTGTTAATAGCTCAAAAGGTTTGTTTGATGACAAGTATAATACCGACTTCTCAAGAGAGACATTATTTTCAGTCCACTTATTACTTCATAGACTATATAGAACAACTCCAAAGTGGTACCAATGAAAGTAGGAATGAAAAAGTACTACAAGTGTGGTACATACCATTTATTGTACAAAAAGTAATATTCTGGGGCTTCCCTGATTTTCAATAACAACAGCAGGAAGTAGTTTGCCTGTTAGAAGCTCTAACTGTCATTTTACAATAGACAGACTAGATTTTATTGTTATGATCCGAGCAATGTGCTATTATTGCTCATTTAGATAAAAACTTGCTCATAAACATTATGGTGTAATTACTTTGGAAATTTATTTTGATTTTCCAGGAAGTTATAGCAAGAAAATATCCAAGGGAAGAGTCTGTGGCCTATTAATTTCCTATAATGCTTCAGAACCCTTTATGAACATTCTTGTATCTGCTGTGATCATCTTCAAAATAAATAAATTTCAGAAATATATATATATAATGTATGTATGTATATCCTTACCACCACTAATGATAATGGAAGTAATGTTAGTACATGCCTTTATCATTTTAGTATATGTTTGCCTAAGAATCAAAAATTTCATAAATTTCCCTGGAAGGCAGCCAGCAAATTGATTACACTAAATACATTTTATAAATAAAAAAAAAGTTCAGAGGGACTTCCACTTCTGGGAAGACAGACTAGATATATTTATTTCTGTTCTTCTGGTTGAGTATAACTGAAAACTCTAAACACTATATATAAAGCAAACATAAGAAAACTGAAAGCTAGAGAAACTGAAAAAGGGAAAATGGCAGTGGATCTCAGGGACCAAAGCAAGACATGGAAATTAATTCAGTGATCTGGCTTTTTTAAAAGATTTTATTTATTTATTTGAGAGAGAAAGAGAGTGAGCGAGAGAAAGATAGAGAGAGAGAGAGCACGAGTGGGAGGAGGGGCAGAGGACAAGGGAGAAGCAGATCCCCCGCTGAGCAGGGAGCTCAGTGAGGCTGGATGCCAGGACCCTGAGACCACGACCAGAGCCGCAAGCAGATGCTTAACACACTGAGCCACCCAGGCGCCCCAATTCAGTGGGTTTTGTTTTTGCTTCATCTATTCCAGACTTGAAGCAAAGAACTGATGACAAAGAAACTCCAATGGGCACAGATAGAAAAGCCCCAATAAAAGTCTGCTTTCTCTAGGCAAAGGACAGGAGAAGGGCAGTCCATCAAGATAGAAAGGTTTTAGGCAATAATCACTCCACACAAGTCAAACACCACAGAAAAACTTTGGCCTTGCCCCATCCACACCTACAAATATTAAGTGAGGAACCTAGATTTTCGTCCTCACTGGGCTCTAACAAGGTACCCCTAACTCTCCTGCTGGAGAAGTCTCAGAGAAAACTGAGTAGATGCCTCCCACCCTCACCTCTGCTGTGTCAGTGGAGATCACATGACGAGCCTGGACTTTATCACCAACTGGTAGTAAAAAGGTGCCCTCCTTCCTTCTGTTGTGATAGTGTCAAGTGTGTCATAGTGTTGGGGAGGCCTACTCAAAAGAAAGGATTTTCATCAGTAACCATGACGACCCCTTCAGCTCATAGAGTCAGTGGAAGCCACCTGGGAGCAATAAAGTGGCATTCCTACACTTCCCAGCCACATAGGCATTAGTGGAGGCCTAGCAGGGGACAGAATTGCCACCCCTGTCTAGCAGAAGGGCATGCCAATGTCAGTGGAGGCTGAGTTAGAACCCAGGTTTCTAATTCCCACCTTACCTTCCCCCACCAAAATGGTGTCAGAGGAGGCCCACTAAAGAGGAAGGGTTAAGTAAGGTCCAAAGTCTCATAAAATGTCCATTAGTCATTCCAAGAACTAGGAAGTTCTCAAACTGAATGATAAAAGACAACCAATAGATACCAAAACCAAGAAACAAATATATTAGAATTATCCGAGAAAGAATTTAAAGCCGACATCCTAAAAATCCTTTAATGACCATTTGTAAACATTCTTGAAAAAATGAAAAAAAATCCCAATGAACATACAGAAAATATAAACACAATGAAATTTTGGAAGTGAAAAACACAATTAACTGAAATAAAAATTTTCAGGAACAAAGAAGGACATCAAATAATGATAAAAGAGCCAATCCACCAAGACATAACAATGCTAAATGTGTATGTACCAAACAGCATAGATGAAAACTACATGAAACAAAATCTGATAGAAATGAAAAGAGAAATACACAAATTAACAAGTATAGTCGGAGACTCCAAAACCCCTCTTCCCACAATTGATAGAACAACTACACAGAAGAGTAGGAAGGATAGAGAACAATAAGAAACGTCATTAACCAAAAGGATCTAATCAACATTTAGTAAATATTCTACTAATCAACATCAAAATATGCATTCTTTTCCAGTACCCACAGAACATATACCAATATAGACCATATACTGAGCCATAAAACAAACCTCATCAACTTTGAGAAGTTTGAAATCATGCATCATGTGTTCACTAACCACAACCAGAAATCAGTGACAGAAAGATTACAAGAAAATTTCCAAACACTTGTAAATGAAACAACACACTTCTAAATAATTCATGGATCAAGTGGAATTTCTAGGAAAATCAAAGAAGTCCACTGAACTCATGAAAATGAAAACACAATGTATCTTATGTAGTGCAAGACAGCTAAAGCAATGCTAGAGGTAAATTTACAGAACTAAACACACACATTAGAAAAGAGGAAAGCTCTCAGATGAATAAACTAAAACCCTACCTCAAGGACCTAGAGAAAGAAAAGAAAGAAAAAAGCCCAAAGAAACCAAAAGGAAGGAAATAATAAAGATAAGAGCATAAGTCAATGAACTGAAAGCAGAAAAACTCAAAAAAATAAATGTTACAAATAGCTGGTTGTTTAAAATGATCAATAAAATTGACAAATCTTTATCAAGGTCTAACAAAAAAAAGAAGATACAAATGGCCAATATCAGTAATGAAACAAGGGATACCACTACAGACCCTGTAGACATTAGAAAGCTAGTAAGGTAATACTACAAATATTCTACACATAAATGACAACTTTGATAAAATGGACTAATTCCTTAAAAAATAAACTAATAACATACAATAGAAAATAGAAATTTTGAGTAATAGTATAGCTGTAAAGAAGCTGAATTCCTAGTTAAAAACCCCTAAAATAGACATCTTCAGGCTGGTTTCACTGTAGAATTCTACAAAATATTTTAAAAAGAATTAACACCAATATCCAAATAATCCCTTCCCAAAATATGAAAGAGAAAGAAAAAATTCATTTTATGAAGTTAATATCATGCTGAAAGCAAAACAAAAACAGTATAATCAAAAGAAATCTACAGATTAACATCCCTCATAACTATAAATGCCAAAATATCTAACAAATATAAGCAAATAGAATTCAGCAACATATAAAAAGAATTATAAACCATGACCAAGTGAGGTTTACTCTAGTAATGCAAGGCTAGTTCAATATTTAAAAATTATTCAATATAATCTACCATATTAACCTACTAAAAAAGGAAAGTCAGTTTATCATATCAATTGATACAGAAAAAGTATTTGACAAAATACCCATTCATAATAAAAACACTCAGTAAACACTCAGGGGGAACTTTGTCAGCTTTATAAAGAATGTCTACAAAATCTATAGGTAGTACTGTATTTAATGTTAAAACAACTAAATGCTGCTCTAAAAAAGGAGAATAAGGCAAAAATGTTCACACCAGGGGTGCCTGGGTGGCTCTGTCGGTTGAGCGTCTGGCACTTGATTTCAGCTCAGGTCATGATCTCAGCATCCTGAGATCAAGCCCCAGATTGGGCCCCTCTCAGTGGGGAGTCTGCTTGAGATTCTCTCTCCCTCTGCCCCTCCCCTTACTGTTCATGTGCACTCTCTCTCTAAAAAAAAAGAAAAAGTCCATACCAATAACCTGTATTCAGCAGAGTGCTAGAAGTTCAAGCCCGTACAATTATGCAATAAAATGCATTCACATCAGAAAGAAATTTATAAATAAAACTACTTTTTCATAGATGACATGATTTTCTATGTAGAAAATTTCAACAAATCAAAAAAAAATTAAAAACCTCTTAGAACCAACCACACCAGCAAGGTTACAGGTACGTCATAGTCTGCTCAGGCTGCTAACAGAATTATTATAGACTGGGTGGCTTATAAACAAACAGAAATGTATTTCTCATGGTTCTAGAAACTAAGAAGTCCAAGATTAAAGCACTAGCAAATTTGTCGTCTGGTGGAGACCCACTTCTTGGTTCACAGATGACCATCTCTTCGTTGTGTCCTCACATGGCAAAAGGGGCAATGGAGCATTCTAGGGTCTCTTTAAAAGGATACTACTGTTCATGAAGTCTCCACCTTTATAACTTAATCACCTCCCAAAGGGCCCCTTCCAAACACCATATCATTGGGGACTGGGTTTCAACATGGGGGGTGGTACAAACATTCAGTCTATATCAAGGTAGAATATAAATATAAAAATACCTATCTTATTTCTATATACTAGCAATGAACACATAAACACCCAAATAAAAAATACAAACCATTTATGATCAATTAAAAAATACTTAGGAGTAAATCTAACAAAACATATACAGGATTTGTATGCTGAAAAACTACAAAATGTGATAGAATAAATCAAAGAAGATTTACATAAAGGGAGACATACCTGTTCCTGAATTGGAAGACTTGAAATAGTAAAGATCTCAATTATTCCTCAAATTGAACTATACGTTTAAAGCAATTTATATTAAAATCCCAGCAAGATGTTTAATAGACATGGTAAGATTACACTAAAATTTATATGAAAAGGCAAAAAAAAAAAAAAAACCTGGAATATTCAAAACAACTTTGAAAGGAAGAATAAGGTGGAAAGAATCTGTCTACCTGACTTTAATATGTATTATATAGCTATAGGAACTAAGATTATTTGGTATTGTCAAGGGAAACACATAGATCAGTCGAATAAAATAGAGAATTTGGAAGCAGACACACACAAATATGCCCAATTTTGACAAAGGTATGGAGGTAATTCAATGTAGGAAAATGGCCTCTTCTACAAATGCTCCTAGAGCAATTCAATATCCATTGTCACACACGAAAAAATGAACTTTGAGCTAAATCTCACACTTTATATAAAAATTAATTCAAAATTGATCAAAGATTTAAAGGTAAAATATGAAGCTAAAAAATTTTTAGAAAAAAAATAGACACTTTTTGGGATCTAGAGCTGGGGAAAAAGTTCTTATACTTGACACCAAAAACACAATTTGTGAAGGGCGAAGTTGATAAATAGGACCTCGCAAAATTTAAAATTTTAGACCCTGTAAAAAGGATAAAAAAATAAGCTACAGACTGGGTGAGAATATCTGCAAACCATGTATCCAACAAAAGACTAGTGTCTGGAATTGATAAAGAGCTTTTAAAACTCAAGAATTAAAAAAATACAATTAGAACACGGGGAAAGGAAATTAATAGATATTTCACTGAGAAAGACATACAGATTTATAGATGGCAAATCAGTTCAATATAGTTAACCATTAGGTAAATGCAGATTAAAACCACAATGAGACATCTGTAGAAATGTCTAAAATAAAAAATTTCAGGCGCCTGGGTGGCTCAGTTGGTTAAGCGACTGCCTTCGGCTCAGGTCATGATCCCAGGGTCCTCGGATCGAGTCCCACATCGGGCTCCCGGCTCAGTGGGGAGCCTGTTTCTCCCTCTGACCCTCTCTCTCTCATGCTGTTTCTCTCTCGCTCGCTCTCCAATAAATAAATAAATAAAATCTTTTAAAAAAAAATTTCATCAACACCAATACTAGCAAAGGTGCAGAGATATAAATGGTACATTATGCAAAACATGTTGGCACTTTCTTAAAAAAAATAAACATATGACTACCATCTATCCTATCAATTGCACTCTTGGTCATCCAGAGAGATAAAAACATACTCAGACATAAACCTATACATGAATATTTATTAGCTTTATTCAAAATAGCCAAAAAATAGAAAAAAACGCAGATATCATACAAAGTGTGAATGGTTAAAGTCTGCTAGATCAATACCATAGAACTGTACTCCCAATACAAAAAAGCACACTAGTGATACACAAAACAATCAGGATGAATTTCCAGAGAATTATGCTGAGTGCATAAAATGTTATGTATTGTAGCTTCTATTTACATGAAATTTTTGAAATGACAGAATTAGAGAATTTGAGAACAGATTAGTGGTTACCAGGTGTTAAGGAAAGGGAGAACGTGGGAGGGTAGTAGGTGCGGCTCTAAACGGGCAAAATGGGCAAGCCATGTAGTGATGGAAACGTTCTGTATCTTGATTGTTCCAATGTCAGTATGTTGTGATACGGAACTGTGGTCTTGCAAGAGGACACCATTAGGGGAAATGGGTCAGGGGTACATGGGATCTCTAGTATGTCTTTGTAAGAGCATATGAATCAACAATTATCTCAAAATAAAAAGTTTAATTAAGAAATCAAAGCTCAAAAATGTTAACTGGCCCTGAAATCAGCAAGAAATATGGCCACACCCTTTCTACTGAGTCACCCTGCCTGAGTTAATCAGAGTAAAAAGATAGGATAGAATCAAAATAAATGCTTGAAATGAAAGAAGTCATCAGGGGGCGCCTGGGTGGCTCAGTCATTAAGCGTCTGCCTTCGGCTCAGGTCATGATCCCAGGGTCCTGGGATCGAGCCCCGCATGGGGCTCCCTGCTCAGCGGGAGGCCTGCTTCTCCCTCTCCCACTCCCCCTGCTTGTGTTCCCTCTCTCACTATGTCTCTCTCTGTCAAATAAATAAAAAAAATCTTTAAAAAAAAAAAAAGAAAGAAAGAAAGAAAGAAGTCATCAGAAAGCAAGGGCTGACTGGTTCTAAAAGAGGCAGATCAGGAGAAAAATCCAAGTTGGAAACAAGGTCAAGAATAGGAGATCATTGGGCGCTTGGGTGGTTCAGTCGTTAAGCGTCTGCCTTCGGCTCAGGTCATGATCCCAGGGTCCTGGGATCAAGTCCCACATCGGGCTCCCTGCTCAGCACGAAGCCTGCTTCTCCCTCTCCCAATCCCCCTGCTTGTGTTCCTGCTCTTGCTATCTCTCTCTCTGTCAAATAAATAAATAAAAATCTTTAAAAATTAAAAAAAAAATTTAAAAAAAAAAGAATAGGAGATCATCAAAAGGTCAAACCAAAATTTTAAGATTTCTGCCTAGACTACTAGAAGCCAAAATAGTGGACAATAAGGAACAGAAAATTGCCTGGGAGTTTCAAATACTTGGCTACCTTATTCCTGATGGCACTTCTGCATTTTCACTGGTTCTATGGTTAACTCCCACATGACAAAGCTACCCCTCTCCCTCCAGGGACCAATCTGGACCAGAAATCAACTGATGAATATTTATGGAGGACTCATAAGAAATATTCAGTACTTGGGAAAAACCTTGCATCAAATCTGTCCAGAAGGATTTAAAAATGTAAAAAGGATACAATTACAAAAGAAAGTGCATAAATGATACCATTATGAACATTAAGTTCAAGAGTAAACAGGTCAGCCGCATACACAAGGACTGGTCCCAACATTTACTAGCTATGTACCTTTGCACATAGCTTCTCCATTGATAAAACTAGAAGATTGTAAACATAGTGTTTTTATAAAGATCAAATGAGATAACAGACATTGATTGCTTGTAAAAAAATGAATAAAGGGGCGCCTGGGTGGCTCAGTCGGTTGGGCGGCTGCCTTCGGCTCAGGTCATGATCCTGGAGTACCGAGATCGAGTCCCGCATCGGGCTCCCTGCTCAGCGGGGAGTCTGCTTCTCCCTCTGACCCTCCCCTCTCTCATGCTCTCTGTCTCATTCTCTCTCTCAAATAAATAAATAAAATCTAAAAAAAAAAAAAAATGAATAAAAATCTATTTAAATTGCCTTACAATCTTAAAAAATAAACAACTACATTCATCATATTTCTACCCTAAAATATGATTTTGGGGGCGCCTGGGTGGCTCAGTTGGTTAAGCGACTGCCTTCGGCTCAGGTCATGATCCTGGAGTCCCGGGATCGAGTCCCGCATCAGGCTCCCTGCTCGGCGGGGAGTCTGCTTCTCCCTCTGACCCTCCTCCCTCTCATGCTCTTTGTCTCTCATTCTCTCTCTCTCAAATAAATAAATAAAATCTTTAAAAAAAAATATGATTTTGTGCTTTTTGAAAACAGTAAATACACTTTTTTCTTTAATCAGTGTTCTAATTAATGCTTATGAAATTAATGAGTTTGCCCAGATCCAGATCTTGTGGACTTGGCTGAACTGAACCTAAACTATATACTGGACTTCCTGATGGAAATATCAAATATACTTCCACTACAAATTTGAATAAGAAATTTAAAGAGAAAAGTGTCCTTAATGAGGAATCATCATGATTATAAAGCAGTTGACTGAGTCTTTGATTTTTTAACTCTAGCTCAATACTATAAAGAACCAAAGAGGTATTCATGTTAATTTCTAAGCCCTTTCATTGGCATACTTACACTATTATTACATATCTATTTATGGTACTTAGGTTCATTGCTATAAAAATCATGAGACTTTTACTGTCATATACATAAGCCTCTATTTGTAGACATGTACTTTTTTATAGATCACTTTAGCAAAAATAAAACTATCCTAGAAATATATAATTATAAATAACTATAGGATATAGTTATCAATAATTTAATGCACACAGAAACTTCATCTCATGACAAAAACACCACAAATAAAAGATTCTAATTGGTAATCTGAATATATTCAAGTATTTTTTCATTAATGCAATGTTATTTTATTTTATTTTTTTAAAGATTTGATTTATTTATTTGACAGAGAGAGAGATAGCGAGAGCAGGAACACAAGCAGGGGGAGTGGGAGAGGGAGAAGCAGGCTTCCTGCTGAGCAGGGAGCTGCGGGGCTGGATCCCAGGACCCTGGGATCATGACCTGAGCGGAAGGCAGACGCTTAATGACTGAGCCACCCAGGAGGCCCAGTGCAATGTTATTTTAGAAAACAAAGCCATCTGAAGATACTATGTTGCCATACAGAAATGTCTTTATTTTTCCTTAGGAAGCTTTATAATCTGAAATCAGTAATTCAGTAAACCCGTGATTTCAATTTTAAGAGACTTCTAAGTAAGGTTAACGAACAGGTGACATGTAAGTGCATCTTGTGACTAGCAAACCTTAATTCCAAAATTGTACTATGCATTCTTCATCTTTGATTTGTTGCTGATGTCGAGATTGCTGTTCACTTTTCTTCCCAAAGAGCACTTTGCACAGTGTGTTCTCTCCCTCCCATCCTTCTCTCTTTCTCCCTCCCCACCTCTCTCTTAGGCTTGCCAATAATTTGTCAGTTTTCTTGCCCATTTGAACAAATCAAGCTTGCAGTTCAGTGTTTCCTTTCTGAGATACAGATTCGGGTTAGGTGGGTAAAGAATGTATCTTTTTGCTCTGAGTTTTTATTTTTATTTCATGGTAGCAAGAAATGTGGCCAATGAGCATCAATTCTGGAAATATATTGGGATTTTCTCCATGACCTAATGTATGTATGATGTCTGCAATTAGTTATTCTCAGTAGGGCATAGCAGTCACTTTACAATGTATCTAATAAACCAAATTTTCTAAACTTTGTGAATAATATCCTTTATATCCCACTTAGATTTTGTTGTTGTTGTTGTTTATTACTTTGGACAGAAATATTGTATCATTGTAGATTTGTCAAATTGCCCTTGTATTTCCATACTTTTTATTCTTTTCTATTTGTTTTTGAGTCTCTTCTATTTTATCACCTAAAAGGTAACAGCACTATCATCTAATATACTGTACCTTTTTTTGACAATTGTTTTTCTATTGAATGCACTAGTCTCTATATATTACCTGATATCTTCTAATCATTGAGTTCCTTTTGCCTGGTATATCTTTGTCTATCCATTTGCTATATTTTCATCTTTCTAACTGACCTTTCTTTGTTATGTTAAGCATTATAGCGCTGGGTTATGAACTGATCTAAGAACCCCATTCAAACAGAAAATGTACCTCTGATTTGATTTATCAGATGTCAAGTACTGAGGTTTCAATGGGCTTTGTTTTGCTCTTCTTTTAGTCCTTACTAATATCATCTTTCCCTCAATCTCCAATGTGGAATATCTCGCTTAACCTTAACAACTGTTCTCCCAGGTTTACCAAGGTTACAAACACTGAAGCCAGCAGAGGGGTCCAAGTGTACCAGTGCTTTAGCAGATTCTTCTCTGGGGGGAAGAATTCTGTTGTGAGTTCCATAGTGAGTAATGTCTTTGCTCTGAAGCAAATTTCAGCTTCAATTTTTGTGTTCTAAATTTTTCTGCTCTGAGTTCTCCCTCACCCCATTTGTTTAACACATTTTAGAAATTCGTCAAACTGTCTTATTTTCTGATTGTATCCTTTCTGGCTTACCAAGATTCTTATAGCTTCCTTTCTCTGCACATACATTTTTCTGTCATTTCAATGAAATTCGGGGAAGGGTGGGGGCTTAAACTCATATGTGTAACATGCCATTTTGAACCTCAGGTCAGTACTATAAATTACATTTTCAGCTATGATTTTCCACATAGATATTGGGAAATAAAAATTTTTTTGCTCAAATTTATCCAATTCTAACTACTTCCATATCCCGGGAGATTTTAACGAAGAAATTTCCATGTCCCAATATCAATAAAACAATTCAATTCTCATAATTTTTAACACAATCAATTCCTTGCCACCCATTTTCAATCAAATAAGTAAATAAAAAGCCTGAGTCAGGGTGGGGGGCAGAGGAAGCAAAACTTCTATTAAAATACAAAATTGGAAAATGATATAGCAAAGCTAAAAAAGTATATTTTTATTTCCCTGTAGGAGAGTTTGAATTAAACTTATTGGGCAAATGTGGCACGAGATGGGTTCGTAGAGTCTCCTGGAGATAATCAAGCAGTGCAGTACCACTGCTTACCAGCACCTGGCCTAGAGTCAGAGTGGAAGGGCTCTTAGCTCAGATGCACCACTAGCTAGATGTGTGGCTTTGAGCAAGTATTTAACTTCTCTGATAATCAGTTTCATCCATTGTTTGTAAAATATAACAGTGTCTACCTCACAAGGTGATGAGAGGTTTAAATAATATATGAAACAGTTAAAGTAAGGACTAGTACATAATTGCTCAATAAATATACCCTAAGACTTCCTAAGATTATTAAAGCTGTTTCTGTCAGAAAGTACAGATGTAGTCCTGCCTTGAAACAGTACTACAACATTAATTCCAGTTACAAGATTCTCTAGAAAGCTGTGTTGTAGTGAGTAAAATATTCAGCTATGCAGTACCTAGTACAAAAGCTCAAGAAAAATGACTGAAGTGTTTTGTATTGGTCTTATTTGTAATTTGTATTATTTTCTGTCTGGCAGAATGCAGAGCCAGAACTTGTAGACTCTGCCAATACAAAATTTGTGGTTTTGATTTTATATCATGTACCACAGTAAAATGATTTTAGATGAGAAACTTGTCATTTTTTGTTATATAAAATTTTCACCAAAAAAATATAGGAAGAAGATTAAAAAGAGTCAGTGCTAAAGCAGACTCTTTAAACGCAAAAACCCACCATCTGTAGCAGGAGGACTTCATAAAACCCAGGGGTGTCTTCTTACCCAACTGTCAACACCGGGAAATGTGCCAAGGGGACAGATGCTAAAATTGGAAAGTCTCATCTAGGGCGTGACATCAGAGTTCTATAATTGCTCTCTAAAAAAGCATCAGTCACCAACACAGCAACAAAGCATTAAGAAGAAAACAAAACCACCCTCCTTAATGAAGAATGGCTTCCATTAAATAGATACACTACTAAAATTCTATTAACAAAAATGAACATACTGGTTTGTGGGATGGGAGGTAAAATCTGTATTGAGCTAGTTTCCAAGAGACCAGGAGGTATTTTTTTTTTAATTATTGGCAACAACAGGGAACATATGATCAATAAGGAAAATAATAACAGAAGCCATAACCAAAAATAATTTCCATGACAGTGCAGAGTCAAAGAAAAACAATAAGGAAATCTCTCCTGCTGTTTTAACAATACGCTCAGACCTGATAATGAAAACTGGTAACTCAGAGATTGCATTCAGCATCAAAAATGGAAAACAATCTATAATTAACAACATTACATGGGGAATCGATGGTCCAGAAAAACAGATATCCTTCAGCAAAACATATTTCGTGCTCATTCAAGAACTGTTGAATTTGGATTTTCGCTCCCATTAGACTTTCACTTCTATCAGAGAAGAAATTTGGCTTTTAAGATTTTAGAGTCTTCAACTGTTTTCCAGCCAGGCTGAATCTGAAAGTGTCCTTGTAGCTTTACTATCTAAAGAAGAGGCTGCAAGCTCAAAGCATGTGCCAGACAGGTAACATGAATGAGTGAAGCCAACTGTGCGAGAACCGTGGGAACCCAGAGAGCACAGGGGATGGATGCTATTTAGCAGCATGCTAGAAAGCAAGCCTGGTATTGTCAAATCCCATTTTTAAGAGAAAGTTTTAAAATCCACACTTGTATTTGAATCTCCAAGTTATGTAAGTGTTGGAAGAAAAAAGAAAGAAGAAAGAAAGAAAGAAAGAAAGAAAGAAAGAAAGAAAGAAAGAAAGAAAGAAAGAAAGAAAGAAAGAAAGAAAGAAAGAACAAAAGAAAGAAAGAAAGAAAGAAAGAAGAAAGAAAGAACAAAAGAAAGAAAGAAAGAAAGAAAGAAAGAAAGAAAGAAAGAAAGAAAGAAAGAAAGAAAGAAAGAAAGAAAGAAAGA